>NC_072461.1:18571304-18756304 GCF_027596085.1 Anoplopoma fimbria
ACTGTGGATTAACAACTTTGTATTTCTGATGTAAAAGGCTGTCTGTGCCATTGTATCAGTACCATGTCTAATAACACTGGCAAATTCAGCAAAATACTGGTAACTGGTAACAGGTCAATAGTCCGCAGTTATGTTTTCATGTATGAGTCCACTGAGAAATAATGGCTGTAAAAGTGAGAACCTGGTGGTCGGTTGATGACTCGTTTCCCCTCAGCATCTAAGTAGCATCTACTGTACGACCACCAGGCTGGGTCTCCACATGGGATCATGACATGCAGCAGATATATCGGGCCTTTCGTCTTTTTCAGGGAATTCTAGAGCCTTAAATCTTTTCTCACTCTATTTAAGAGATCATGTAACAGTTGTCTTTTCAAATCAATTGAGTAGAGTGTTATTTAACCAAAGCCATACCTTTTTAGAGTTGTGTCTGTGTCTTTTTTTTTTCCCTTTTCACTCTGAATGTCAGTAGTAATGAATAGTGCGATTCCTTGCATCTTGTCTGATTAAGCAAATAAATTCAGTTTTGTTATTAAAAAGTATACAAAGGTTTCATTTGTGTGTTACTTTTTCACTTGGTGTGTCAATTTTTAAGCTTCAAGTACAAGAAACACCATGGAACACAAACAGTCCAACTGTACAATACCTCCTTCCTCCTCAAATATTAAAATAAAAGGACTACAGAGGTTTTTATGAGTGCTTGAGCAATAAAGACACTTAGAAAACCACTGCAACATTAAAAACAAAACAAAAAACTTAATTAAGATAGTAAACTAGATGTTTTGATTGAAAAACAACAGATTTCATAAAACTGTTTAACTGCAGTACACGCATCCTACCAGGTGGTGGGGCTAACGCAACGCTATCGTCGGCCAACCGCCACAAAATGTGAAACAGAAGAAGAAGAAACGAGCGCTCTTCCGTAATCTGATTGGATGCAAATATCACGTGGTTGAATCTGTCATACCAGGAAGAATGACATGTTTTGTCGCTGGTAACATTTCAGTAAGTCAAGCTATTGTTTTAAGTCTGGCAAATAATTTGTGAATGTAATCTTTTCTACAGTACGGTTTGTCATTTTATACAAGTTAAAGAAACTCAAATGTCTTTCTTGCGTCAGACATTAGCCGTAGCCGGCCTCTGTAATAAGTAAATAAGTATACCAAACTATCTAGATACCGTTAACCAACATGTATGTGTCCTTCTTTATCAGAGAATGAACTATGTTTTTGTATACATCTTCAATAATATGAGGGGTTTTATATTCGGCACTAAAGTTTATCAAACAATTAATGAGCCTTTTGAGTTTTCATCAATGAATTGCTATTGTTCATAATTTGTAATTGTTTGAATTAAAGAATCCTAGCGGTGTAGTTGAAGCCTGTAATTCAGTTGTAGAGCAGCGGCCTTTATTAAGTGTTTACATGTCATTTATTGAGGGTCTCACACACCTGGTAGGTAGGCCTACAGCACTGTGTGGAAACTACCCAGGAGTTACTCTAGAGTGAAGGTTAGTCACTCATCACATAAAGGGTCCTGCCAAATCCTTCAGGTGTGTTTTATTTGGGGTTTTTTTTTCATGTCAGCCTCGTATTTCATGTTTTTTGACACCTACAATATCCATATGTTTGTTAGGTATCTTAATGCAAAGAGGTCTCAAACGTTGGCCGTACCACAATGGCATCCTACTTTGATGAACACAACTGTGAGCCCACCAACCCAGAGGAACAGTATCGTCAGAATGCTCTACTTGAGTTGGCCAGGTGAGGCTAAACACACCTCAGACACACTGTAATGCTTGACATTGATTACTCGTGTACAGTGTTGTGATTGGCTGTTGGTGTTTGCGTACAGGTCTTTGATGCAGGGTCTGGACTTATTTGACTCGGGGGCGTTCGACTTGTCTGACTGGGACCAGCGTCTTCCTCCTCCAGCTGCCAAAACTGCTGTTCAGACCCTTACTGTGGTCATCATTTCTCCAGAGCAAGCAGGTGACTGACATTTGCTTCAGTCATTTTTCACCGATATTCAAAAGATGCACAGAAATATATGGCAGAGGGAGAGATCATGCTTACAGATGGGCTCAGAGGAAGTAGGGAGGGATTTAATTGTGATCTTTTTTTTTTTTTTTTTTTAAATCTCACAGATAAAGGTCTCAAGTGTCCTGTGTGTTTGCTGGAGTTCGAGGAACAAGAGTCAGTTCGAGAAATGCCTTGCAAACACCTTTTCCACTCAGGATGTATACTGCCCTGGTTAGGCAAGGTAAAGCTGACAAATTCATCATTCATCATTCAATTCGACATCTGACATGTTATGGAAAAGTTTGAGTGGCTACTTAAAATTCACTTTGAATGTTTTTCTATGTTTTCAATCATAGACCAACTCCTGTCCGCTGTGCCGACTTGAATTACCAACTGACAATCCAGAGTACGAGGAATTTAAAAAAGACAAAGTGAGTGTACATGTGCTTAGGATTGTTCAAATGATCTTCATCTTCGAGCTGTGCTTTCAGTATAGCATCATTCCCTGGCTGAATATTGTTTTTCTGTCCTGTAGGAGAGAAGAAAACAGAGGGAGCACAGGCTGGAAGATCTACATGGAAGCATGTACACATGACTTAACTGTGCTCTGGTGCACAGTGACATTTTCAGAAAACTATGAGAAAAATGAAAGTTTCAGGAAATGCATAATGCTGCATTCATGCCATTTCGTGCAGAATATTTTAAGACAAGTGTGCTGTTGACAGCGGCCCTGAAGCATTTCTGTCTTTTTGATTTAAATCTAAAAGCTTTAAACACACAAAAAAAACCTCCATTCAGCCGTATTTGTCAAATAATATGTTCTATTTAAACACAGGAATATATTTTAATCACTGACTATTTTAGTTTTCCACAAAATAATGTAAACAATTTAAGAGAATTACATTTTTAAAGTGCACTCCAGCACTGCAACATGAATAGCTTACACTTACATATATTATGGGCACTCAATAAAGAGAGATCAAGAGAAGACATGTCAGAAATTGAAGCAGCAGATGTTGAAGTTTAAGATGCTCGATCCTACACTTCTCATTTTCATTTTATGTCAGACCTTCCCTTTCAGGTAAATGCCCACATCTTTTAAACCCCATGACCCCGCTGTCACACAAGCTTTCAGTTAATTTGTTGTCTTCAAGCCGAGGTACAAACTGAACAAGATCTTGTAGAGCCAAAGAAGATACTATACAACTATTTTCACTGGCTGAGTAGTGCTTCTCCTCCCCATGTGAGTGAATTGACCTTTTTGTGTAAAATTGTTTGGTTCCCCTTTAACTTGTCCTGTGATGTTGGCCTAGACAGGAACTATTAATAACATAACCAGTATGGTCTGGATTGGTTTTGATGCTTCTACATCACATGTAGATTTATTCCACTTCTATACTACTTCATGTGTTAACTCACAATATTGAACCTCTAACCTTGCTGACTCAACTTTGGTAGGATCTTTAACCAGCAGTTAGCCATTCTTTGTCATTCGCTTTGCCAAAAGTTGTTTCTATTTGTGATTCAAATGAATAGATATATATATATATATATATATATATATATATTAAAAAACCTCAACAACCTCCAAAATACTTTTAACCCTAGCTTTATTAGCGTCAAGATAATACCAATACTATTCCACATTGTCAATATAACAAGTACTGTATGACCATGATGTCATTTTGCTCTCTGTTATAAGCAGAAACAATTTTGTTGTTTATAAGGACACAAATGCTATTTTCTGTTTTCAAGAACAATCCATGCAAAACATCCAAGAATTTATCATCTTTATTTCATATTTGAATATAAATTGCTGTCAAATGAAAATATTTAAATGATAGACAAATCGTACATATTTACAGAATTTATAAAAAGGAAACAAAATTGTCTGTGTTGATTTGTTCCCTAGATGTTGTTTCTGTGTTGTTGTTGTTGTTGCACAGTACAGGTGATAAGGCTGAAACAGTGCTCTCATATCAATCGGGTGTGCATGCGTCTGTGTGTCTGTATACTATTACTTTTTTCTGAAATACTATACTATGACTTTCTTCTTGACATTTTAATGACTTAATAGACATTTAACTTTTTATGACTCTTTTTATATGCTGTGTCACAAACCTGGGCTGCTCAGCCAATTAACAAGTAATTTATACATTTAAAGTCAACATAAGAGGAAAGCTCAAACTAACGATGGCGTGTCGAGTCAGTAAGTTCAGCAGTGTGGTTATACTTTATTATGTATTTTTTATGACACTTTTCAAGGCAAACTATACTATCATTTTTTAATTTCATATTTATTACTTTACTATGACCATTAATTCAATTTTGACGGCATACTGAAAATACTCAAAATGACTTTTGAATTACATTTTTATGACATTATCTATTGCTTTATTATCACAAGTTTATGGCATACTATACTATGACATTTGATTTACTATACTATGACTTTTTTTTGTGGGGATATTTTGACATACTATACTAGGACTTTTTTTTATGATATTTTTCAACATACTATACTATGACTTTTTTTCATATTTTTCAACATACTATACTATGACTTTTTTCATATTTTTCGACACACTATACTTTGACTTTTTTTTCATGATCATTTTCAACGTACTATACTATGACTTTTTTCATATTTTTCGACACACTATACTTTTGATGATATTTTTAAAAAGTGAGGATATTTTACCAAAGTGAGGATACTTTTAAAAAGTCAGGATATTTTTCAAAAGTGAGGATATTTTAGAAAGTCAGGATATTTTTAAAAAGTGAGGATATTTTTCAAAATTTAGGATATTTTTAAAAAGTGAGGACATTTTTAAAAAGTGAGGATATTTTACAAAAGTGATGATATTTTATAAAGTCAGGATATTTTTAAAAAGTGAGGATATTTTTAGAAAGTGAGGATATTTTTAAAAAGTGAGGACATTTTACCAAAATGAGGATATTTTTCAAAATTTAGGACATTTTTAAAAAGTGAGGATATTTTTCAAAAGTGATGATATTTTAGAAAGTCAGGATACTTTTAAAAAGTGAGGATATTTTTAAAAAGTGAGGACATTTTTCAAAATTGAGGATATTTTTCAAAAGTGATGATATTTTTAGAAAGAGAGGATATTTTTCAAAAGTGGGGATATTTATCAAAAATCAGGATATTTTTGAAAAGTGATATTTTTCAAAAGTGAGGATATTTTTAAAAAGTGAGGACATTTTACCAAAGTGAGGATATTTTCAAAAAGTGATGATATTTTACCAAAGGGATGATATTTTAGAAAGTCAGGATATTTTTAGAAAGCGAGGATATTTTTCAAAAGTGAGGACATTTTTTACCAAAGTGAGGATATTTTTCAGTGAGGATATTTTTGAGGATATTTTTCAAAAGTATTTTTCAGGATATTTTTCAAAAGTTAGGATATTTTTCAAAAGTGAGGACATTTTATCAGTGAGGATATTTCTAAAAAGTTATGATATTTTACCAAAGGGATGATATTTTAGAAAGTCAGGATATTTTTCAAAAGTCTGGATATTTTTCAAAATTGAGGATATTTTTCAAAAGTGATTTTTTTTGCAAAAGTGAGGATATTTTTAGAAAGTGAGGATATTTTTAGAAAGCGAGGATATTTTTACATTTTCATGACTTTTTTCATAGCATTTTTCGACACATTTTCGACATATTATAATGACTTTTTTCCTGACATTTGTTTGACATGCAATACTATGACTTTTTTCCTGACATGTTTTTGACATATTATAATATACATTTTTTCATGACACTTTTCGACATAATATACTATGAATTTTATATAACATTTTTCAACACACTAAAATATGATTTTTTTCATGACATGTTGCATGACTTTTTTCCTTACATTTTTTTGACATGCTATACTATGACTTTTTCATAAAATTTTTCGACATACTAACTTATGATTCTTTTCATGACATTTTCGACATATTATACTATGTCTTTTTTCCTGACATTTTTTTGACATGCTATACTATGACTTTTACATAACATTTTTCTACATACTAAACTATGACTTTTTTCCTGACATTTTTCGACATGCTATACTATGACTTTTTCATAACAATTTTCGACATACTAAACTATCACTATTTTATGTCATTTTTCGACATATTATAATATTATTTTTTTCCTGACATTTTTTTGACATGTTATAATATGTTTTTTTCATCACACTTTTCGACATATAAAACTATGACTTTTTTCCTGACATTTTTCGACATATTATACTAGGACTTTTTCATAACATTTTTCTACATACGAAACTATGACTTTTTTCCTGACAACTATGACTTTTTTCCTGACATTTTTCGACATATTATAATATGACTATTTTTTCATGATATTTTTCAACTTGCTATACTATGACTTTTTTCATGATATTTTTCGACATGCTATACTTTTTCATTTTTAGGATTTTTTTATTACTTTTAAATATTGTGCTATGACTTTACATGTCTTTTTTCAACATAATATACTATGACTTTTAATGAATTATTTCGACATGCTATCCAATGACTTTATTAGGATTTCTTTCAACATACTATACTATTGCTTTCCATGACTTTTTTTTGACTTTTCTGTCTTTTTTCAACATACCATGCCATAAAACTTTTTATGACTTTTTTAAATGCTCTACCGTGTCTTTATGACATATTATGATGTGAAATTTAGTTTGAATTTTTTCATAATACTTATCTATGAAGTATTATATGTTGAAACATGTATATACTGGAATTTACTTTTGATATGATTTTATATGAATTGATATGAGAACAAAAAAAGAAGCAGTCGGCAGGTCCCATTTATGCAGAGCAGTTTTATTTTCAAAACACTGATTTCATATTCGTTCTTTCGTTGCCTCTGTCTGTTTGTTGGTTTTAGCTCTACAAAAAGAGAACAAACATATTCAAAAAAACATCTTAAGAGATATCATGTGATAATGTAAATCAAAACATTAAAGTATTAAATTAACTCAAAGGATGCACACATTATGTCTGAGGTTAGGTAGGAAGGCAGCATATATAGCCTCTCACTGAGTGGAAGTTATTCCATCGGCAAGAGGCGGCTTCTTTCCAGGCACAAGCATTTGCTTTATCCTCCCTGCCTTAGGTGAGGTCATATAATCTCTTCCTGGGGACCCTTTACAGCTGCCCCCAAAGGGGATATGTGGTTCTGAGTCAATTCAAAGTCTCCATATCCTCTTCTACTTGAGTTAGCGGCCTAATGCGGTCAAACGGAAGGAAACAGTTGTGAGTCTTGACTTTGACTTCCACAGTTTGGACAAGTCCATCTGACCCTGGATGCCCTTGGGTCACCTGCAGGACAAAGAGAGTGAAGCAGTCAAGGATCAATTACCATCACTTCCACTCCACTTACAGTTTGTTGCATCTTTTTTCCACATAGGTCGAGGTCGCAGGTTTGGTAAATAATACCGGTTGAAACTCTGCTCTTAGCATGAAATGTTGTAAAAATGTAACAAAAAGTATAGTAAGTAATAATAATGTCTTTAAAAGTCTTAGTATAGTATGTCATAAAAATGCCATAGAATAGTATGCAATAAAAAAATGTCATACATAAGTTATAATATAGTATGTCACAAAAATGTTCCTTAAAAAGTCATAGTATAGCATGTCATAAAAAATGTAATTGTATAGTATGTCATTAAGATTTTCATAAAGAGTTCATAGTATATTTTGTCATAGAAATGGCATAAATTAAATGTATGTCATGAAACATGTCGTATGGTATGTCTTAAAAATGTCTGATGATACAAAAAATGTCATAGTATATTATATCATAAAAAATGTCATTATCTTAGGAATGTCATAAGAAAGGCCATAGTATATAATATGTCAGTAATAAATGTCATAGTGAAGTATGCAATTAAAAACATCATAAAAGGCGGAGTATTATACGTCAAAAATGCTATAGCATGTCAACAAAATGTAAAAAAAGTAACTGCATAGCGTGTCATAAAAATCTCAGTCTATTATGATTTAAACAATGTCCAAAAAGTAATAGTATAGTATACGAAAATAAATTTGTCAGAAGAAAGTCTTAGTATAAAAATGCCGTAGTATGGCATGCAACTAAATCCATTTGTCATAAAAATGTTATAAAAATGTCATTATGTAGTGTGTCAAAACATTTTTAAAATGAAGACATAGTTTATTTTGTTATAAAAGCGTCATTATAAAGTCATAGTATAGTATGCCATAATAAAATGTCTAAAAAAGTCACATTATAATAAGCCATGATAATGTCATATAACATGTCAGGGTATTGTATGTGATCAAACATGTAAAACAAAGTCATAGTATGACAAAAAAGGCATAGTATAGTATGTCATTAAAGGTGATATAAAAGTCATAGTATAGCGTCTCATAAAACATGTCACTATATAGTATGCCAAAGTAAAATGTAAAAAAAAAGTCATAGGATAATAAATCATCAAAGTATAAAATAAGTCATAGTATTTACTACAGTATTTAGTATATAGTCATTAAAAATGTGTAAAAAGGGTCAGACATTACTATTTCATAAAAAAACATAAATAAGTCATTATATAGTATATTATACATTTTAAGTAATATTTTAGCACGTAAAGAAACGTCAGACAAAAGTGTATCACAAAATAAGTATCATAATATATTTTGTCAAAAAGTAAAAGTATATCATTAAAACTGTCATTATCTTACATCAAAAAAGTTTCTTAAACGTCTTAGAAATGTTATAAAATCGTCGATTCGCACAGATATATGGTTTTGAAATCTACTTTAAGCAGAAATTTACAGATAATGTTGTTTAAAGGGATACAAAGATAATTTTCTGTGATTCAAGGACAATCCATGCAAAACATAATAATTTATCATTTTTATTTCATATTTGAATATAAATCTCTGTCAAATGAAAATACCTAAATGATAGACAAATTGTACATATTTACAGAATTTTAAAAAAGGAAACAAAATAATCTGTGTTGACTTGTTTTGGGGGATTTCTCTTACTACCATTCTTTGACATATTTTTCAAATTGAGGAAATATGTGTAATACATTTTTATAGACATTGTTTCTGTGTTGCTGTTCAAGACATGTACAGGTCAGCTTTTTGTAATATAGGATTCTCCCACCAACAAAGATACCATATGAAAGCTTACTGGAGTGTACATTTTGACATAAAAATAACAAAAAGCTGTAAAATCTACTTAATTTTGGCCTGTGGAAGATGGTATGATGGAATAGATGCTTTTACAGAATACATCCAACCCTGATGTGAGGGCTCATACAAGCTGCCATTTGTAGTCACACCATGTGACTTAGATACAGTTTGGTGAAATAGGCTTCAGCTGAACACAAGAATAAAACAAATGAAAATCTGAAAATGTTCCCCTGGCACAGTACCAGAGATAAGGCTGAAACAGTGCACTCTTATCAATTCATACACCTGCTGCTGACACACAGAAAACCAATCGAAACTCCAGTGGATTCCAGTCTTTTTTGGCAAGATTTGCAGAACAAGACAGAATTGCTGCAGTCCCAGAATGAATGGTAAGTTAAATAATTTGCACCAAAAGTAAAGAAAAACCGACCTGACATATGACCGCGCAGCTCGTGTAACAGCAGATCTACTGTCCTGTCAAATGCAGATACTTGTTAAGACCTTTTGGATCGAGCTGTTGATTGCTGAGCTACCGTCATATTAAACACTTTTCAAACAATCGAAGATGGAAAACATGTTGGAACTCCAGCTTTTCCTTCAGAACATCAAACCCACAAAAGATAAGAGGTAGGTGATGTGACCTTTTTTTTTAAATGTGTATTGCTGGCATCCAGTGGTTAGACAGTTAAAAATGTATCAACACTACGCAGAGGGCAGAATACTGTGTGTTATGAAACATACTTCTCAAACGGATCACAGAGAAATTGCTCACTTACTTACTAAAAAACATAGTCTAGGTGTAACCTAAGTAAGGTGGCATTAGTCAGCTTAAGTTTGAGCAGTGGTAGTTTGTGGCAGTCTGGTGATAAGCTAATTCACATTTGTAAATATCACTAAGAGAAATTGGCAACAGGAAATCATACACAACCTTAATATACGACACATTTTTCTTTCAGTCTACAACCTGCTTGGTTCTGTTTGCAACACTGCACTTGTGATGCCATAAAGTTTATGGCACATGGTCTACAAGAATCATATTCACCTCTCAGTTAACTCCTGTGAACAAAACTGAGAAGGATGGGCATCGCTTCATATTTAACAGAAAACCTACTCTCAAAACTCAAATAAGGCTTCCAAGGGTCCAGCCTGGAATCAAATCAGTGTGGGTAAGAACTAGGTTATTTTGTAAATGCGTTAGTTGGACTATATTTTTACCTTCACACATCCACTATTTAACTATAATATGTAGGTCACTTAAAATGTCTTGGTATCACTTTAAAAAAACAAAAAAAAGCCCTGTGCTCAACTCCAACACACTGAAAAAAGGCATTATTCACTCTTGCAGTATGGAAATGATCAGACAATTGATGGCAATTATTGCACCGGACTTCACAGTCAATGAAATAAAAAAAAGTTAGCATGAAATGTAAATGTAACAAAGAAATCATCAGATCATGCATCATGTGGGACAACAACGGAATGACATCGAGGGAGACTACTTCAGAGATTCGCAGTTGTAAAGTGATTGAGATGCACACAGTCCTCGTCATTACAACAGAGCAGGGCTGTTGTTTTTTTTAAAATGTGCATGCCAATGACATGGGTAATGATCTCAAGAATGATAGTGGCTTCAGATACACGTGTACATAATTTGTAAATAATTTTAAAAAATACCTTCAAAATGTGCATTCAAAATCATCTGTGCAACCAATTAAATTGTCGAGTGAAATGAATGATTTTCGCCGGTCATTTGACAGATAATTAATGCTTGATTGATTTTTAAAAAGGCCATATGCTTAAAGCCTGTAAAACATACACAACTGGTAACTGTTCACTTCTCAAACATTCAATATTTTTGTACTCACTAAGCAAATTCAAAACTCAGTCATAAACTGTTATTCTCTCATTCAGAAAAGGGTGCCGTGCAGAGATAAGCAAAAGGCCAAAACAGGTGGGCCACGCTGAGCAATTGGTAGCTCATGAAGGAGTGTCTGGGCAGGGGAGAAAAAACATTGTGGGCACACCAGTGATGTCAACATTTAGAAAAAAAGTGTTGTTCAAGAGACAACCGACTCCAGTGGAGAATTGCCCAATTTCAACAGCCATCTTGGAAAACATTCATTGTTCCAGCTAGTTCCACACGTTGAAAGCTCCTTTCAACATCGCTACAAGATATTTGAATGCAGTGGCTCGCACCAACATTGGAAAAAGAAGATAGTACAGCATTACAGATGGGATAACCTGCTGCTGGCTCAATGGTTCGATCAGGTCTTCCTCTGTTGTCGTCCCTTCCTGTTTTAGAACATGAAGCACCTCTGCAGTGACATTTCAGACCTTTGGGCAGCGATGCAGAGCTACAACATGGCTATGCTCTCTGGCGTACAGTTGAGATGTGTGGATGTGCTGCTTCCCCCGGGGGACTTGAGGCCCTTAGTCGCCCCACCCATTGTCGAGCCCCGGGCCCTGGGGCCCATGATAACTCCTGAACCTAGGTGGTGACTCTGCTGCAGGCCCGCCATCAGGGTCTCGCTGGTGACGGTGCCAAACTCGTAGGTGAAGGTGCCGTAGAAGACCAGGATGTCCACCGTGAAGACCCACTCGCAGATGGCTGCAGCGTGCTGCAGGATAAAGCTCTCATGGATGAAGAAAATTCCGCCTGGGAGGAGGGCAAGTTAAGGGGAACAAACATATCTGGTCCATGATGGAGCAAAACAAATAGAGCGGAAGGAATACAAAATCCCATGAGTTGTGTCTACAAAAATCCATGATATAATGAGATGAGATATATGACAATGTGCCAGAGTGCCAGATGTGAATTAATTATATTATTAGGGTTAAGTTGAATTTGGCTTTGCAGCTACATAAAACTGATGGGATTAATAATGAAGGAGAAGGCAGACAGGAATAAATGTTTGTGGAGAAAAAGCTGTCACCCTGGACACCACCGAGAGGAAGGCAAGGAGGAGAGGCCGCCAATGAATGTGAAGCCTTCAGCCTCACGACTGTTGAATAAGATGGCAGGAGTGGGAGATCAAAGTATGCCCAGACAAATGTTGTCATGGCCTTGCTGTCCTGTCTCAAAGATGAAGGGTAAACATCTTTATCCGTGCCGGATTGTCTCACGGCTAGGGAAGTGAAAATGAGAAAAAAAACAAGATATATCTCCAATGTTTTAATCTGCATGACACCAGCTGATTGGAGTGTGATTGCACTGATCTCAGGACGGCAAGGTTGAGCCATGATGGGGTTAACTAATAATGGTCTGTTACAAGGTGGAGCAATATAAAAAAAAGAGACCAAGCAGAAAAAACGTTAAAAGGTGACTTTTCCCAATAAGTCATTAGTTACAACTACAACACAGCTGTGCTTTTCATGTCAAAATGTCTCCCGGGAAAACACACGTACAAAACACATAAAAAAAATTGCATTTAGATATAACACACAGTACATAACTACTATATCTGCACAACAAGGGGGCGCTAGTAAGTGAAGGATACTGAGGACGAGGGAGATCATGGCTCCCAGTGCCAGAGCAACTCTGAAATGGGCCATCCAATAGTCAAGGGCAGTCACAGCCACCCGGTAGGTGAGCACACACTGCAGGCACACAAACAGCAGCCCTGCTGGAAATGCCACACCAGCACCCACATAGTGTAGAGATTTGGCATGATCAACCTGACAAACAGAACAGTACAGTCAGAGGTGTTGTTTCTACTTGTCTGACGTAAAAAGAGAAAGAAGCAAAAAGGTCACCGAAATTTGAATGAGGATAATTCATATTTACCTGGAAGTTGCCCACCATGACCAGACCCAAAGCGTTGGTGCAGCCGGACACCAGAGCGCTGGTGTTGACCCAACATCGGTGGCTGTGTTCGATCACCTGGGCGTAGCGCAGAAGGCACACCATCACCACTGCAAGACACGGAGGAAGAGTCACACTGCATCCATGACACACAATAGAAACCAGAAATTACCGCTGCAAGGTCATATTCCTCCTCTAACCATGTCTGTCCAAAATGTCATTACTTCCTCTTTTAATCCTATTACGGCATTTGTGTGAAATTGCCGTAATTGGCATATGAATTCACGAGTTATGGACAAAAAAGTGTTTTGTGAAGTCATCGTGTCCTTTGACCACCAAATTCTCATCAGTTCATCCTTTGTGCAAAGTTTGAAACAAAAACAACCCTTCCAACGTTCCTATAATATGGCATTCACGAGAATGAGACTGACTTGAGGTGACAGTGATCTTAATCTTTGACAACCTGGACCAAAATCTTAATCAGTTCAACCTCGAGTCCAAGTGGAAGTTTGTGCTGAATTTAAAGAAATTCCCTCAAGGTGTTCCTGACTAACAGATGTATGGGTGGGTTGAATAACCTGAAAACATAATGCCTCTGGCAGAGAGGCATAAAGATGGCATAGCATAGTATGTCATAATAAAGACAGTATAGTATGCCATAAAAATGTCAGAAAATAGTATGGCATGTCATAAAGTTCATAGTTTATCATACAAAACAACATAGTATAGTATGTTGTGTAAAATGTCATAATAAAAGCCATAGTATAGCGTGCCATAAAAAAAGGTCACAAAACACTAAGTTGCAGATCGAAAAAACGTTGCTGATCTTAGACTGACAGATTTGTTTTCACTGCTGTCTCAGTGGGGATGTATTCTGAATGACATCTCAGGTTGCATAAGCCAGTATTTTTGACACAATTTCTTCCCATATGAAAGGTTTGTTTCCCTCTTTGAAAACCCTAAACCTGCAGGTTGCAGTGTGTAACAGTACTACCACAAAGGCATTAACATTAACATTAACATTAAGGCTTTAACACAGTTATGAAGTTTAAGGTCTAAACTAAAGCATCCAAGCAGCTTATACACAAGAGATGGGGAGAAATTAAATATAGAAATAAAAATGCAAAGAAACATAAAAGATGGGGGAAAAAATTGAAAAACTGTCAATACATATGAGAAGAAAAGTTGATGTGAAAAATAAACAGCAGCAGAGAGGCAATTAAAGCAGAAAGGGGAAAAATTGGGGCAGAGCTGAGTGGTGAAAACACAAGATGGGGGGAGGAGGAGCAGAAGAGGAAGGCCATGGAGGGCACATGCAGAAGAGAGGACAGAGGGGGGAAGTGGAAGGAAAGCCGCATTCATTATTGATTAGAGAGCACAGGCTATTTCAGGCCCCTCCAAATCTCTTGGAGGTTAGTGTCTGGTGTCTGTGGGCACCACGGATTAATATGACACACATAAATGGACAGAGGAGACAGACTTCAAACACTTTTCAGCTCAGCTATACCGATTTGTTGCTTTGTGTGAAAGAGCAGAAGGCAGCAGGTTTAATTTAGTGCACCAAGTGTACATCGCAGATCACCAATTCCACATTGCATATTGAATAACCACTATTTAACCATATGTTTTTTAAGTACATACAGTGGATTTCTATTGCCATTATACTACATTGTAGAAAAAAATATATTAAAAAAAGAATATTTTATTTATATTAAATAACAATCTGTCCTTTAAAATACCCCCTTGTACTTCATATTTGTTTTGGGTTCTCTTTGGTCATGGGATTAGGAATATTTCACCATTTTGGAAATAAAGAAGCTTGTTTTTTTTTTTTCGCTGAGAGTTAGATGAAAAGATTGAGACCATGCTCATATGTTTGTACAATAAATATGAAGATACAGTCAGGAGACAGATAGCTAAGCTTGGGGGAAAAAAAGACAGAGGAAGCACCACCAAAGCTGCTGGAGTGAAAAACATTTTTGGACAAATTTTTTACTGTTGCAGTTGACCTGCAGGCAGGTCTTTCAGCTCCACCGTTATATTTGCGTTCGCTATAGTGTGACTGTCTCGCTTTCAAGTCTCAACTTGTTGCCTGGTAACCTAACAAAGTCTCTGGGAAGAGACTGCCCCCAGCAATGACATAGTCCAGCTAATAACCTCTCTGTAAAACCATATATTTATGTATATGTGAGCTTCGGAGGCACCAATAGGAAAAACAGGGACAGGCAAGCTGTACTCAGTCGTTAAGCTAAACTAAGCTAAACTAAGCTAACCATATCCTGGCAGTAACCTCATTTAGCGTACAGACATGCAAGTGGATTTAATCATCTCATCTTACTCTCGGCCAAAACGTTGTACTATTCCTTTAAAGGAAGAACATTTGCCCCCCAAACTTGTCTTTTAAGTAAAATAACTCTGTGTATGTGGGGTTTTATATTCAGTTAGAACGTGCCCTTACCCATGAAGGCTCCAACGTTGCCGATCAAGCTGAAGAGGCAGCTTTCAGGAGGGAAGGACCCACATTTACTGTAGCAAATGGAGAAAAAAAAACTGCTCTCAGTATTTCTTCCAAAGCAGACAGCCATGTAGTCAAAATGCATAGGAACAAATAAAGTGATTATCATTACACACGTGTGAACTATGCTTCCTAATACAAGAATGTAAAAGAATGCAAAAGCACTTGCTTTGATTTCTCATCTAGATGTACAACTGAAACTGAGACGAGGCCTTTCCTCTACATAAATTGAAAGTAAGCCTGCCGGTCTCATGATGCCTTTTTACAAGAGTGCTTTTGCATTTGCCTGTGGTTAGAGGCGTATTTGCAGATTAATCAAATACAATTTTTGCAAGTAGTGGGTTAATGACTGTTAAAGAGCCACAACATAACAAGGCGCTTATTCATTCCTTAGGGCTTTTGCTGACACACAATTGTGTTTACTGCATAAACAAAGAGAGGAGGAAATGGTAGAATAGCAGACCTGATGAGGGGGATATCCTGGATGGTGCAGCATGTCTTGGGGAAGCCCGGTCGGGGCAGCTCTTCTGTGCATGTTACATTGTAAAACCTGCAGCAGTGACACGATAAGTTCAGTTCATTCCCTACTGGAAGCTGTGGCATCAGACTCTGCCAACATTTTTTCAAATAAACAAATAAAATGTGTGCTATCAGAGTCTTCCTCCACATTTCCAATCAAAAGGGGAAAAAAAAAATAACACTCACCAGTTCTCCACAGGACAAACATGGTGATTCATCACAGCCATGGCATACCTGTGGGGCAAGGAACGCAATGCAATTTAAAGAAAGAAATGGCAAAAGTCAAACACAGCGATACAAGTTGAACTGTTATCAAGAAAGCTTATTATACTGGGCTTGAGAAAAAGGGCCATTCAGCAGGAATGAACGCTCATCTGAATATACTCAAATAGTATCAACACATTTTTGTTTGTGCTTTCCATCTTTAATTTTTGGTCAAGTAAACAGCTTGGTTTGCCCATTCGCACAGCCCAATAAATTAGTACTTGTTGCACCGTACACCTTATTATGTTAACACAGTATGTTTCAGCGTGACAACATGTGACACAGCCAAGTGTTACTGTTACTCACACTATCCATATTCCTGTGATGGAGAAGGCAGACAGGCTGACAGGCAGGACGATCCAGGCAGTCATTGGGCTGGCAGTGAGCTGGCTTTGTCCCAAGCATGGGGTGAGAGGGGGGCTTCGGGCTGGAGTGGCGACACGACAGTAAGGGATCAGGTGGGGAGTGGGTGGGGGTGCGGGGTCACTAACACACAGGGAAACACACAGGGGGGGAACATGAGAGGAAAAAAGGGGGAATGGCACAGCTCTTCTGCTCCACAGGGCCCTGCAGCCAGCTGCAACCTGAGAGAAGAGAGGGGAAAGTTTTGCTCAATATATGAAAAATACACATTCAGTAAAACTACTGTAATCATATATCTGTGATGTCAATTATACTCCAGAGGTTACATTGCAATGAAAACCTAATTTACCACTTTCCTTCAGTGTGTCTAATTCTGAGCTGCAACGATTCAACGATCAACTATCAGATTATTCTCGGACTCCAGCATCCTAAATGTTAATATTTTTTGGTTTCTTTACTCCTCCAACTGAATATCTTTTAATTTGTGGACAAAATGAGTCCTGGGCTTTGAAAAACCCTCAGCTACATTTTTCACCATTTTATGACGTTTCATACAATTACAGTTAATTGAGGCCAACAGAGGTGAACAACAGTTTGTGGACGGACGCCGTCATAGATTGTCTGCTGGCATTTTCACTTTGCTTTCACTTTTCTGCTGCTTACCCCTCGCCATATATACCAGCCTCCTTAGCTTGTGACGTCTACATTGTAACCACAGCAACCCATGCAGATAGGTTGGTCTGTCTTTAAGATCTGATTTGAGAAAAACTAATGGGATTTGCCTGCATACTGAACATGGTCAAAGACCGACTGCCTCACATCTTCTGTACTTGAGGCACAGCAGAAGCTACAGTTGACAGCCAGCTGACAACTAGAAAGTGATCTGTATGTTGATCCTAAGAACATGGCGGAAGCATTTACACATCCCAGTAAATCTCTTCTTAAAGGCTTGTAATACAAACTGGAAACATGTCTAATAAAAGAATGCAAACTGTTGAACTGGTGCCCAATCCACTAAGTGTAAAGGCCTATTATTAGACCAACTAGAATACCAGCCTTTTCTTGGATAATGTTCTTCTTTTATCATATTTAAACATTAATGGAAATAGTTTGTATAAAAAGAAACCCTTGCTTTTTGAATTCTGAATGGATAAAATGGCTTAGAAAGTTGAAACAGTGAGACAGAAAGACAAGCACCTCTTAAAGAGAAATGAACAGCAACATGACGCTGTGAAAGGTAGTGTCAGGACAAAGAGTAACCTTGTGAGAGTGACGACTCAGCCAAGGTCAGCTCTGCGGTGGAGAGACAACACGTATCATTTTACAGTGTACAGTCACAAGTGTGTCCTTAACTCAGAGGGAATATACAGTGAACAGGATGAACACCGTCTTGAACTAATCCAAATTAAAGGGGAAGGCAAAAAAACTAAAATAAAGCAGTGTTGAAATTGGTTTTATAGTTGTTTTTTTTCACAGATGCTATATTTGTCTTTTGTGAAAATTGTTAAGGTGTGGGAAGCCTTGACACACAGCAGCTTTGAACTTTGCTCTTCTTTGAATAAGCGGTGTTGCGATTTCTGTTTTGCTAATTTTTTTACATTTCTCATCACTTATTGCAACAGTTTTACATTCCCTACTGGTTAGGGTATTTTACATCTATTATTAAAAGAGTAACAGTACTCAGTCACTTACTGGCACTGTATCAGCTTGCTCATGTGATGCCATCAACTTCTGAAGTTATTATTTTAAAATGTTTCACCATTTCCTATGATAATGCAGACGCAGGTCAAACCAAGGATTCAAAAAATGGGAAGAATCTTACTTCTGCAAACTCAGACCTCAAAAAAAGGGAGTTGTTGTTAATTATTTAGGACTATTTCAGCAGAGCTGCAACAACTGGTCGATTTATTGATAGACAAAATTAATGCCAACTTTTCTGATGAAATATTCATTTATTTGAGACAAATACATTTCTAGTTTCCTTTGTGTTCTGTGATAGCAAACGGAATAGGATGGGTTTTTAAAATGTCTGTATGACATTTAAGATGTCCCCTTGTTCTCTTGATATTTGTTAGGGAAGTTTTTCACCATTTCCTGACATTTCACAGACCAAAAGGCATATCAGTCAGTTGAAAAATAATTCAAAAGAATTGTTAATGTCTGCATCAATGTTAGCAACCCATCTGACCCGTCTTGAACCGCAGACCCCGCCTTCTAATAATAATTATAAATAACATATTTACTTGAGAAGCCTAAATGTACTCAGATTCATTCCAACAATGCGAGAACAAGAGCACAAAGCTTTTCATTGATCAAGCCCCTTAATTTTGAGAACGACTTTAAAATGTTCAAAATATCCTTCCAGGGGAGCATGCCCCTGGACCGCGCTAGAAGACCAGAGGTCCATTAACTATAGTCTCACAAAATTCTGTCGGAAACACTGCAGCTGATAACATCATCCTGACCGACAGCAACGTCGCAGCAAGCGTAGCAGCCATTCTCCGGTTCCCCATCAGGTAAACACTGTATGCTATTACTGCTGTGTTGTTGTTTGCACCATTACATGCGAGCCCCGGCCATGTGTGGAGGTAATAGATAGGATCTGATTTTTGAATGTAGCACCGTTTAAAAGGAAAGGGTTGGTGTGGTTTAAGAGTAGACTTAAGAGTACAGACAGACCCCCCACCTCAAAGACAATGACTCATCTGCCCCAATGACCACCCACATCTGCCACCCAAGCCCCCCCATTTGCATGGACATCAATAAACTAACAGACCTTTCATAGTGAGTACATGGACATTTGATCTAAACATCACATTTGGCCAAAGTTCAACAGCTTGCTAAACACTGAGCTTAGATTTGCATAAGGGTTTTTTCCCACATTGCTTTGTTACATCCCTGTTGCATTCAACATTTAAGGGTAGCTGTTTCCTCATATGGTTTGGTGTGTATAGTAATTGCTTCCTCTTCTGAATGTATGCAGTGAGAAGTAGAGTACTTGCAACAGCTTTTGAAGTACCATATGGTGCTCTGAGGAAAGGCCAGAATACTCACAGCAAGACCAGGTTGTTTTACAGTGCTCACACACACACACACACCATAGTGAGGGTTGCAAATCACAGCCAGGAGAAGACATAAAGGAAACAATAGATGACTGAAGCCATTCCCATGACAGTGTTGACCCACAGCATGCAGGCAAGAGATGTACGGCAGGGGTGAATTTGGGGTCACAAAACCAAGACATTTTCAAATTCTACATATAGTTACTTTAAGTTATCATAATTATATAAAAATATAGGCTCTGATGTGCAATATTCTCAATATTGACAACTCCCAGATAGGACTCGACTGGATGACATCTTTATTTGCTTCAAATAGAATAACTTGGCATGAATCTTATTCATGGCTGATAAATAACTTAAGGATCTACAAATGAAATAACTTTCTGTGTTATGACAGTCAGTCGTCAAAAGGCATTTCATAATTAGTTATTTAATAGATACATTTTGTTTCTATTTCACACAGCTGGATAGGCCGGGTGACAAGGCACATAGAAAGCTGTCTGCCAAGAGTTATCATTCATAAAACATTATTTCATTATTTTAACATCACAGGTAAAGCCATGCGCGCACGCACACACACACACACACACACACACACACACACACACACACACACACACACACACACACACACAAATGTGTAAATCATGACAGCATAAAGTATCATTAGGTCCAATTATGAATAACCATTTAAAGTTGCAGATGTAGCTCAAGCTGTTCACACATATAAGCAGTATAACATATTTCTTTAATATGCATAACTGGCCTCTCAGGAGCAGATTGCACACTGAACACTGAATGAATCATTGGTAAAGCTGAGTGTGTGTGTGTGTGTGTGTGTGTGTGTGTGTGTGTGTGTACAGGGGGCCACAACCCCCCTGCAGCCATTCACAGATAAAATATTCTGCACTGTACTCTGGGTTAAACTGTGACAATGTCCTAAAGACTGAACACAGTCCATCCACTTACCCACTGCAGCCACACAGACCGAGCACCATCACTGAGCTCTGGTACCGCTAGCCTGGTTAGCTTCCACCTAGCTAGCCTGTTAGCTCGCACTTTACCAGTCTGTCTTGACTTGCCCGCATCATGCTTTCTGCCAACCTAAGTGACCAGCTGCTAAACAAAAGACAGTAAGAGGACAAGAAGAGGAAATATGTTGGGACAGTCGGTGCACGAAAGGGGATATACACATACCTTCAACCTGCAACGCTGACCACAGACCTCAACAACCTTGGTTTCCCTTTAAAAAAACAGCGTTTTCTTAGCAGACGAGGCTAGCGGTATAAACAACTTCCGGTCCGGCATTTCAAAATAAGACGTATTGATAGTTTCACTGTGAGATTGGCTTTAAGGAAACTATTTTACAAACTCATTCCGTCCATGCCACTGTTTCGATGTACAGTACCAGTCAAAAGTTTGGACACACCTTCTCATTCAACTATTTTGAAGAATCTGTGTTGTATGTGTTGTAGTTTGGATGTCTTCAATATTAATCTACAATGTAGAAAAAATAAAATAAAATAAAATTAAAGAAATGCCATTGAATGAGAAGGTGTGTCCAAACTTTTGACTGGTACTGTATATATATATAAAAAAAAAAAAAAAAATAAATATATATATACATAAATATATATATATATATATATACAGTACCAGTCAAAAGTTTGGACACACCTTCTCATTCAACTACTTTGAAGAATCTAAAATATAAAACATATTCTGGTTTGTTGAGCATTTGTTTGTTTACCACATAATTCCATATGTGTTCCTTCATAGTTTGGATGTCTTCAATATTAATCTACAATGTAGAAAAAAATAAAAATAAAATTAAAGAAATGCCATTGAATGAGAAGGTGTGTCCAAACTTTTGACTGGTACTGTATATATATATATCAAAAATAAATAAATAAATAAATAAATATATATATATATATATATATATATACAGTGGGTACGGAAAAAGTATTCAGACCCCTTTAAATTTTTCACTCTTTGTTTCATTGCAGCCATTTGCTAAAATCGAAAAAGTTCATTTTTTTTTTCGCATTAATGTACACTCAGCAACCCATCTTGACAGAAAAAAACAGAAATGTAGAAATTTTTGCAAATTTATTAAAAAAGAAAAACTGAAATATCACATGGTCATAAGTATTCAGACCCTTTGCTGTGACACTCATATTTAACTCACATGCTGTCCATTTCTTCTGATCCTCCTTGAGATGGTTCTACTCCTTCATTGGAGTCCAGCTGTGTTTAATTAAACTGATTGGACTTGATTAGGAAAGGCACACACCTGTCTATATAAGACCTTACAGCTCACAGTGCATGTCAGAACAAATGAGAATCATGAGGTCGAAGGAACTGCCCAAGGAGCTCAGAGACAGAATTGTGGCAAGGCACAGATCTGGCCAAGGTTACAAAAGAATTTCTGCAGCACTCAAGGTTCCTAAGAGCACAGTGGCCTCCATAATCCTTAAATGGAAGAAGTATGGGATGACCAGAACTCTTCCTAGACCTGGCCGTCCAGCCAAACTGAGCAATCGTGGGAGAAGAGCCTTGGTGAGAGAGGTAAAGAAGAACCCAAAGATCACTGTGGCTGAGCTCCAGAGATGCAGTAGGGAGATGGGAGAAAGTTCCACAAAGTCAACTATCACTGCAGCCCTCCACCAGTCGGGGCTTTATGGCAGAGTGGCCCGACGGAAGCCTCTCCTCAGTGCAAGACATATGAAAGCCCGCATAGAGTTTGCCAAAAAACACATGGAGGACTCCCAAACTATGAGAAATAAGATTCTCTGGTCTGATGAGACCAAGATTGAACTTTTTGGCGTTAATTCTAAGCAGTATGTGTGGAGAAAACTAGGCACTGCTCATCACCTGCCCAATACAATCCCAACAGTGAAACATGGTGGTGGCAGCATCATGCTATGGGGGTGTTTTTCAGCTGCAGGGACAGGACGACTGGTTGCAATTGAAGGAAAGATGAATGCGGCCAAGTACAGAGATATCCTGGAAGAAAACCTCCTCCAGAGTGCTCAGGACCTCAGACCTGACAGAACTGGAGAGGATCTGCAAGGAAGAATGGCAGAGGATCCCCAAATCCAGGTGTGAGAAACTTGTTGCATCATTCCCAAGAAGACTCATGGCTGTACTAGCTCAAAAGGGTGCTTCTACTCAATACTGAGCAAAGGGTCTGAATACTTATGACCATGTGATATTTCAGTTTTTCTTTTTTAATAAATTTGCAAAAATTTCTACATTTCTATTTTTTTCTGTCAAGATGGGTTGCTGAGTGTACATTAAGGCAAAACATTTTTCGATTTTAGCAAATGGCTGCAATGAAACAAAGGGTGAAAAATTTAAAGGGGTCTGAATACTTTCCGTACCCACTGTATATATAAATAAATATATATAAATATATATAAATATATAAATATATATATATATATATACATACAGTACCAGTCAAAAGTTTGGACACACCTTCTCATTCAACTACTTTGAAGAATCTAAAATATAAAACATATTCTGGTTTGTTAAGCATTTGTTTGTTTACCACATAATTCCATATGTGTTCCTTCATAGTTTGGATGTCTTCAATATTAATCTACAATGTAGAAATAAAGAAAAATCATTGAATGAGAAGGTGTGTCCAAACTTTTGACTGGTACTGCAAGAGTAGTAATATAAAACATATTGGCATGAACAAAACAACTGATACCTTGGAAAAATCCCATCACCGAATTTGTGTCCCAGGAAATGAAATAGTTACCCACTCCTTCTGTGCCAGCTGGAATAAAACCACTTTACACGGCAGATTAATTTACATTTACAGTTCAATCTGGTTTATCTTGATATGATTATTTTTTTATAGGAATATGAGGCTTTTATTTTTAGCAAAATCTCTGGTCCTATTTTGGTGTAATTACCTTGATGCCTCTTTATTGTCAGGCCCTGCTGTGCAACACCCCTGTAGTTTTTCATGAGAATGTCCATTGAGATGTTTAATTTATAACACCTAAGAGGAACATGGTTACACATGTTTCTCTTACACTTTTTTAAATTATGTTTTTAAAAAAATTAAACATGTGTATAGGACAACATGTTTGGAATAAGATTTAAAATATCTTTTACTTTCATAAAATTTTGCAAAAAACAAATTATACAAAACATTTTTAAAAAAATCAGTGACTGTACCGCACTCTGTAACACCTGGCCGGTACCAAACCACATTTATAATCAGAGAAGTACACATTTAACCCTGGAAATATCCACTGCAGTCATCTAGTCATGTCAAAGCAGGGCAGCACAGGTGCAATTAATGGCAGTAATTAGCTCTGACAAAAGATTCCCACCCACACATAACAGCTGTCCAATCAAAGCTTCAGCTGCTCTTCTGAAGGTTAGACTTCATGTAGTAGAAAACAAATTAAGACTGAGATCGAATATGTTATGTATGTAAAATGTTTTTAGGAAAATGCATCTAGTTGAGATAACAGAAAAGGGTACGCCAAGTGGCTGCTTATTTTGAGCCAATCCTGTATGTGTGTAATCACATCAGCAAAGGTCATGTTCAACACAAGCATTTTTTGTAACTGAACATTCTGTGTTTAAAATTCCGGGCTGTGAATAACGAAGAATTTCTAAATCAATGTATTCATTGCTTAAAACTACATTATCTATGATTATTCCAGTGGCAAGAAAATGCAAGCATGTTTTATTCTTTCTTTTATTCTCGACACATTTTTAAAATTAGTTTGTAAAAGCTTATGATAGTATTTTGGACTCGCTTGCCTGTAGAGCCACCCGCTGTAACAAATTACAATGACTTAACTTGGAGGGGATGACGGTAATGGAACCTTGACATTTTACTTTGTTGGAAAAGCACAGGTGTCAGTGGCTCTGCTCTATTCAAGTGCCCCAGTAAGCAATGACTGTGACAGCTAGCCTACATGACAAACCATGCCTGTGGTACCTCAGTTGTATCTGAGATTGCTACCTTTCTACACCAACATCTAAAAGTATGATCAATGCTATATTCAACGCTCTATTTAACTAACGCGACTAGAACCTTTTTTTAAAGGCTTGATCTTGATGGAGCATAAGAAACATTGGATGCAGTAATATACAGGACATCACCTGAGTCATGTACAATTTTCCAATCTCAACAATATTACATTGTTGGTCTGTCACTCAACACAATGACAAAGAGAGCTGTGAGGTTTGGATTATCGTTTTGCCAGTGATATCACCATCTGCTGGAGAGATCAGACACTGCTCTCTCTCTCCCATTCATTAATTTGTTCACAACAACAGATACATTTCCATTGATTTCTACAACGTGCTAATGTGAGGCACATTTACCAAACCTGAAAATGTAGTTGTGAACAGTTCATCCATCATTCAGAGCAATAAATCATTTTTGCTTCTCTTGAATGCTGTCACCATCACAGTTTAAGTCATTTAAATTGTCAACATCTGTCAGGTGAATCTAATACACAATGACACATGTGGTCACGCCGAGCTCACAGGTGCAACTTCTGAACAGTCAGTACCAATTCATTTATACTGCAAGGGTATAAATTCACAATGCTGGTGGCAAAGGAGCAGTCAAATTGATTGTAAGACCTTATTTCAATTGTGATCAGCTGATTTGCACACCAAACTGTTTGTTTTTCATAACTCATGTACCTGGATGTGGTAAAAAATATGTCCATTGGGGCATTACACAGCTGTTATGGTGTAATGCTACAAACTGTTGGGGAGTTTGCACTTGCAATTTCGAAAAATGTTTTCAGGAAATCCATTTAGTTGAGAAAACAGAAAAGGGATGCCCAGTGGCTGCTTTTTTTGAGCAAACCCTGTATGTGTGTAATCACATCAGCAAAGGTCAGGTTTTACACTAGCATTTATTGTAACTGAACACTCTGTGTTTTGATTTCCGGGCTGTAAATAACTGAGAATGTATGTAAGGCTTTATAAACCTACATCAGGGATTATAACCTACGTTCTTGTTTTACTATAACTAGCTTTGAAGGGACTTTGCAAAATTTGATCCATAATCTTGCGAACAACATAGTGAGTGACAGGAAACGTTAGACCTCAAGAGCAGATGCTATTTATCCTAGAAAAGAGATTTCATTTGATGCTTTTCTTTACAATCCTTCCTTCTGGACTGGATCAATAAGGGGAAAAAATGTTGAATCAAAATCAAAATGTATTTATATCTTCTGCATAATAATAATTGGAGTAAGACTTACACACGCCAACTGAACGGCTTGCTTCCCCTCTCTAGTAAATGTAAATCACCATGAGGTGATTGTTTTTATCCACCCATAACTGTAATTTTGCTTGTTAGAAACAAACTTCTTTATTTGATTTCTATCATGTGTGTCTTAAAACCCAAAAGCTAAGACCTGGTGTGAACCTGTGGCTTGCATGACAAATCCAGTTCACCTCTGGTTCTCTTGACACACTACACAAACAAGACTAGCTTAAGTCTTACAGCTCTATTTAAATGTCCTTGCTTTAACAACTTAAATCCTTAATTGTTTTAACTAGTCAGCGGTGGTTGGCAGCAGAAAAGTAAATAAAGACTAATACTGCATGGTTCATAACGTCTTCAGCCAGTTGCCGTGCAGAACGCCATTTCTGGTCAGGTGTCACTGTCAGCAGGACAATATTCTGATATCCAATAAGAGGATTCAGTTGCAAGCAAAGTTATTTTACATCTCCCATCTGATTAAATCACTATGACTGTTAGTTAAGATAATGTTTTTAATGAAATACCACACCTTTATTGATATATAGGTTTTATCTAAAACCTAAATATTATTTCCTGGAGTCTGTGGCCTTGATTCACTTCAACATCTGAAGAATCCTGCACCCCTACCGAATCAGGAAGTAGGCTAATTATTAAATCCTTTATCCCCTTATATGTATCTACCAGCATTCCTTTGTTACCCTGCCTGAAGTATCTGTATTTTAAAGTACTGATCAATAATAACCAAGATCAACAATTTATTGTAAATTTTAAAAAGGACACTTCAATCTTAGATAAAAAAAGATTGCAGAGTTTTCCTAGATAAAAAAAAATAAGACTCAAAACACGCAATAATATTCTCCAATGATAGCCTTCCAGTATGACTTACTTGAGTAATCTGTGGGGATTGCAAAAAGATTAATTTATGGCACAGTGCCTATGCATTCATAAATAAATGTGACAAAAACTATACTGATTCTTAGTCTATTCTGTCTTTAAATTACCCAAATCAGCTGTAGGTACTATAAACTCACATGATGTAACATTTATCAACTAAAAGGGGGTGAATTCATGATGGGTATTTGTAGAAATATGCCACACAGCCAACGTCATGTCAGCCAGGCAGCTCAGCTGGGGATAATGGTATTTAGATGTCCTGTAAGCACACGGATCCTCTCAGTCAGCAACATTAATGGGGCCATGAGGCATCCTGCTCATGTCCTCCATGCTTAGGTAAAGGGGGTATTAGACAGCAG
This sequence comes from Anoplopoma fimbria, assembly GCF_027596085.1. Classification (NCBI taxonomy): domain Eukaryota; kingdom Metazoa; phylum Chordata; class Actinopteri; order Perciformes; family Anoplopomatidae; genus Anoplopoma; species Anoplopoma fimbria. Next base: position 18,598,566 of record NC_072461.1, read on the forward strand.
TAATGCTGGCTGGTCAGAGCGCTCTGTCTGTTGTGTAGTCTTGGGGACATCATCATGGGGAGCAAAAGCAAGGTGGCTAACTTGTGGAATCGGAGGCAGAGTCTCTTCCCCCACTTCAAAGTAGCAGATTCTGACATTAATAGAAGACCCTCGGAAATTGCTTATCCACTCGCCAAGGAAAGCTGCGTGAAGACATGGAACTCCATGCAGGAGCTGAGCAGGGACATCTACGACATTTATGCAGAATATGAAGATGAAGAGGATGACAATATTCTGTACGGCTTCCTCAAGCAGAATTCACCCTCTAAGAAGAACTACATGATCAACATCAATGTAGGGGGGAAGCCATACCAGATAGCCTACAAGACGGCCGCCAAGTATCCCAAGACCAGAATAGGACGACTGGCCACCTCCACAGACCACAACATGAAGCTGGAGCTGTGCGATGACTACACTGTGACTAACAATGAGTACTTCTTTGACAGGGACCCAGACGTCTTCCACAATATCTTTAACTTCTACAGGACTGGTGTGCTGTGGATCAAGGATGAGTTGTGTCCCCGCAACTTCCTGGAGGAGATCAACTACTGGGGCGTGAGGATCAAGAACACCCACCGCTGCTGCCGCATCTCCTTTGAGGAGAGGCAGGATGACCTGAACGAGCAGCTAAAGATCCAGCGGGAGCTGGAGGCAGAGGTGGAGATCGAGGAGAACGAGGAGCTCTTTCATGACATGTTCATAGGCCAACAGCGCAGGGCAATCTGGAACTTGATGGAGAAGCCGTTCTCATCTATCAAGGCCAAGCTGATGGCGGTGGCCTCCAGCCTGTTTGTCCTGGTCTCCCTGGTGGCCATGACTCTTAACACAGTAGAGGAGATGCAATACAGAACTCCTAAAGGTCAGCTCAGTGGTAAGACATACTGGGAATTCGTGGAATCCATGTGCATCGCCTTCTTCACCATGGAGTACCTGCTCCGTCTGGTGTCCACTCCGGACATCAAATCCTTCGGCAGGAGTATGCTCAACACCGTGGACCTGATTGCCATCCTGCCTCAGTATGTGCAGGCCACCGTGGAGTTCTTTGACAACGAGGAAAACTACATGAAGCACGAGGCCGACATGCAGGCGGTGGGGCAGGTGGGAAAGGTGGGCCAAGTGTTGCGGATCATGAGACTGATGCGAATCTTTCGTATCTTGAAACTGGCGCGACACTCCACAGGTCTGCGGGCGTTTGGCTTCACTCTGCGTCAGTGCTACCAGCAAGTGGGCTGTCTCTTCCTTTTCATCGCCATGGGCATCTTCAGCTTCTCCGCCATGGTTTACACTGTGGAGCATGACATGCCACACACAAACTTCACCAGCATTCCTCATGCATGGTGGTGGGCAGCTGTAAGTACATCATTGAAAAATGTAATAGTGTAAAAGACCAGCAGGGCAGGACTCTGAAGTTAACTTAGAGGGAAGATACCCAGTAGAGTGGAAGATATATGGAAAGCACACACATTTTAAAATGATAAAACTTAAATAAATCCCTTTATAACAGACCTAAGAAACCTATTTAGGTAAGTGAAAGGAAGTGCCCTCTCCTTGAATTACTTTAAGTCCCTCAATGGTGTGTTAACTGTGTAATGTTATTAGATTACACTCCAGCACTACCTGGCTTACTAAACACAATGAGGTCAGCTCTACTGCAGGATGTCTCACCTAATGCCTTGGTATGTGTGGCTTGTGTGGTCAATGGGAACATTCAACCAAAATATTGTATATTTACTGATTTATTCACAGTGCCTGATCAGTTTTGAAGGGTAAACTAACCTGGTTAATGTATTGAGTTAAGGTCTTTTTTTGAGTTACAAACCTTTGATTTGCTGCCTGTGGCCATAAATAAACCCATTAAACAGATCCTTCCCCCTCCCTCTTTCAAAGAGTGGAAGAATCTTACTTCTAATCCAGGGACGGGAAATGATAATCCTCTGAATGATAGTAATGCTTATGTTGAAGGCATCTGTGAGCTCTGTTTACTGCAACATATTCCTGCTGTATTCATATGAACAGATGCAGGAGAATTGTGTGCCATCTTTGAGTCATTGGTGCACCTACTTCTGGGTCAGTTTTACTGGATTTTCACAAAAGCTTTTGGAAAGGTTATTTTCATTATAGATTTATATAACTTGGGCGGCTGTGGCACATGAGGTAGAGCGCTTGTCCCGTAACCACAAGGTTGGTGGTTCAAACACCTCTACCGGCAACATGCCGAGGTGTCCTTGAGCAAGACACCTAACCCCAAGTTGCTCCCCGGGCGCTTCATTGCAGCCCACTGCTCCTCCGGGATGGGTTAAATGCAGAGAAATAATTTCCCCATTGTGGGACTAATAAAGGATTGATTATTATTATTATTATTAACTTTGGCATGGCCTCTCACTAAAAGTAACTCTCTGAACAGTTTTGTACAACTCAGTCAGACTGTGTGGGAATCAGCAGAAAGAAAAAGTACATTATAATTTTTCCAAAGGCTTAAGGGCAAGGCCTCTTCTATTGTAACAATTCTGAGGTGTGGAGAATTTAACAGGCAATTTTAATTTAAATTAAGCACTTTCTTCTCCTGATGTGAAAAACTGTTGGTAATAATAAAGTTAAGTTATTTTAGTGGAGGTGTGGGTCCTAATGAATGCCTAGTAGGCCCAATTATATGAGTTTCAAACTTACCATCAACAAACTACAGTTGGTCATTCTTTCATCACTTTATAATACCAACAATTTACAACACTAAGTGTGAGGTATGGACGCTGTTTCTTGATCCACATGATATGGCTAAAAACAATTTTCTCCAATTGGTAGCAGTAAATCCAATATTACGTAAAACAGTATCAGCTAACTTTACTGGGTCTTTCATAGTCTTTTATATCAGTGCAGAGTATAGACTCACAAGTTGATCTCCAAATGTTTTGCTCAACTAGAACTTGAAGATCTCTGATTGTCTGCTATCTTGAGACTATAGTGCAGAGGGGCTCCAGAATTAGGACTGGTTGATAGCCACAGCATTACAGTGTGTTCTGTTTGTTTCTTTTTTGACTTTGTATACTTGTTCTTTTTAGTACTAACCTGTTTCAGTGGGTCACGAATAAATCATTGGGGATATCCTGGCTTCCAATTAGAATTTGATCCCCCTGCCTACCTTGCTGTCTAATCCAGGCAAAATGCAATGTTTTTATAAAGGTGCAAAATGCCCAAATTGGCCACATGGATCAGCACAGGTCTGTAAAATAATACACTAACAGCTGGTAAGGTTTGTGAGTCATGTTTCTCCATCACCACTGACTGCGCTCTCCGTTGCAGGTCAGCATCTCCACTGTTGGTTACGGAGACATCTACCCAGAGACCATACTCGGCCGTCTCTTCGCTTTCATCTGCATCTCTTTTGGAATCATCCTCAACGGTCTCCCCATATCCATCCTCTTCAATAAATTCTCAGACTATTACGCTAAACTCAAGTCCAATGAGTACACAGCCTCCTCGAAGAATCGAGGGAAGGTGAGATTTGCCAAGAGGACAGTGAACAAGTTCAACCGCTGTTTTGGAAGCCGCGAATGTCCCGAACATTGATTTCTTATGGGACTTTTTCAGAAAAAAAAATAAAAAAATGTCACTGTAAAACTGTGCAAACGAAATGTTATATGATGGAGGACAATTAGCTGGGGCTGGGACAAAAGATAAGGGTTCAATCCCCAGTAGAGGCACATCTGACCACGTATTTGGTAGCTGATTTGGTTGGGAATTTGGGGAAAACTACTATAAAATTATGCAAAACACAATACAACACACAGTGTTTCCATTTGATGTAATGGTGCAGCTTTTTTCCCTATAATTATCATGTGACTTCAGTGAAGTTGGAACAAGCAGGAATATGCTTATTTTTTATATTGTCACCCAGTGAGGGAAGATGTTTTTGGTACTTAAAATCAAATCAAATGTACAATATATTTTAACTTAATATGTTTTAAAAGCAGTTCCCACAGTGAAAATGGGCAATAATGTCAATACACTATTAGGATGAAGAGATGGAACTTTGGTAGTTTGGTCTTGGGCACTAGGGATTGAATAAAAAAAGCTTTTATTATTACCATAGCAGCTCTCTGGCCATTTCACTTTTTGTTCATCATAACCCTATGTTCGACTGATTTTGGAAGATATACTTTTCAGAGACAGCTTTACCAGGAATAAGTATATCTGAGCAATGACTTTCTTTCTTTTTGCAGATGGCATATTTTAAAATCTGTATATACAAACAGCAGATCTGCAGGTGCTTGCCAAGTGTACTAAAATTTAAAATGCTGGTGCTGCTTTTCATGTGTTTTCAATGTAGTATAGTTCAATGTACTATAGTTCTGCCTATAGAGAAAGCAGTTTGATTTACTTGCATTGCATGCAACTAAGTCAAACCATCCAGTCTGATAAACACTGTCCTGTAAATAAACACTGTACTGCTCCTGATACTAATTTCCTCATTGACTAAATACTACACCTTCACAATGACTGCTTCTCAACAACATTTTGTCTCCCATGGGCGAGTAGTAGCAAAAATACTGTTCAAATATTCAATCTTATATTCAAATTATGGTAAAAATGCTGAAGTCCCTCCAGTGAAACTGTGTATCACAGAACTGACACATTGCACCTAAAGGGAAATAGATTAATCTTGAATGATAAGCTTCAGCAATTTTTGAAAATAAGGCCACAATTTATTTATTTTCTCGAGCAACAATCAAATTGCATAAAACTCAAATCACAAGTAGTGATTGGCGGGCGGGTGAATGGGTGTTGTCTTTTTTCCTTTCTCTCTGTCCTTTCTATTTTATTTAGTAAATTTAATTTAATAATGTAAAAAATGAAGCAATTCCCTTAATTGTACGAATGCCAAAAATCTTGCACAAATGCTTTAACAAAGTCTTTATATAAGTCTCAGGCTACGCAGACATGTTAAACTGCATACATCTCTACTGACCTCTTCTGGATGACCTTTGCTATTGCAGTGGCAATTTATAGATGGTTCCACTGGTAATGTAAAAGGAAAATGTTACAATTATATATATATATATATATATATAATTGTACATACATATATACATAATTGTAACATTTTCCTTTTAAAAGGAAAATGTTACAATTATGTTACAAGGAAAATGTTACAATTATATATATAAGAGATAAGAGAGAGATAAGATAATCCTTTATTAGTCCCGCAGCGGGGACATTTGCAGGCTTACAGCAGCGTAGAGTAAAGTGCACACAAGAGACATAGTAAAAGAAGACAAGATAAAAAATAAAAAATGAAAATAAAAAAAACCAAGTATTATAAATAAGCAATAAAAAAAAAACAGTGGAAAAACAACAATAACTGAAATATTATATTTACAGACAGAAAAAAACTATTTTAACTTTTTTAACTATTATTGCACAGTGTAATGTGTAATGTATTGCACATATATATATAATTGTAACATTTTCCTTTTACATTACATTGTACATTACATTACAGTGGAACCATCTATAAACTGCCACTGAAATGTATATATATATATATATATATATTGTAACATTTTCCTTTTACATTACATTGTACATTACATTATAGTGGAACCATCTATAAATTGCCACTGAAATGGATGCTTTTCTCCAGAAGAGGGCAGTAGTTCAACCAGGATATCTGCTCCAGTGAAACCACAGAAGAAGTCCAGATCTCTCTCAGTCCTCTGGTGGTAAAGTGACCTCTGCTAGTTGTTAGCCTGCTGTGAAACTATGGCTCCTCCGGTTGCAGTGTCGCCTTTGATTAAGGTTTGTGTTTGTGGTACTTGTTGTGTAAAGAGGTAACTCGTGTTTTACTGTAAATGATCTTTGTTTTAAATGACTACACAGGGCACGAGAACCTGCTAACTGTTAGCTGGGAAGAATGCTATCTTACAAATGACGTCAGAGCCAGTTATCAACCTGTGCAATATCATCTGTGCTGCATTATAGATGTGTCTTATCAATGCTTTTGTTGAATGTTAGTTTTTGCTGCAAAGTGCATCATTAACGTTGCTTATAGCTAAGATAGTAGCACTCAGTGTCTCCATTTAATCATGTAGCACCTGCACTGGTTGTTATAAATAGAAATGTCCTTGGATAAATGGACATTAATCAACTTAATATGAAGATATTGCATTGATTATATCACATCCTTTATCTTGGTGAAAACAAAGATTACCATTTGTTATTGTGTTTGGCTTATTCAGCCTTAACTCATGTTTTTAGGAACAATTTGTCCTCCCCGTTGTCGCCCCCTGCTGGTTATTTTGTGGTGGTGACAGACTTTAACTCTAACATTACTTTTCGGTGTTTTTGTTTATGCCGAATTAAAGTTTGGGACAAAACAGCTCTGGGAACTCAATCAATTGAACCCTGTTAGATGTGTAGTTGGTGACCATGACCAAGGTCTCAATACATTCTTGCAGCTCTGAATAGAGTTCAGTGAGTGAAGCAACATTAGACCTTCTAAAGTAAATGTCATTTCCATTTCTGTAGTACTGATGAATAACAGAACGTCTTTTGCCTTAATACTTGATTGGGAATGTGAAGAGACTGCACCACTGGCATTCATTTTTCATGTTTTTCTTTCCTTTTACAGACAGCAAGGTATTCAGCTTTAATTGCTGGGATCATCTATGGCAAAAAGAGATATGGTGAGTTACCCTTATAAGTGATCACTTAACTGGAACAGTGCACTCAGAAAAAAAGACACCGTAATACATAAATATTAGTAATTTGTACTGCATAGGGGAGTAAATTTGACACTTAAACATTATGTCTAAAACCTGATTTTCTTACAAAAGGCATACAAGGTCATTAGCTTGATACATGATATTATAAACTCCAGTTGGGTTAAAGGTTGAAGTGCCAAACGATGACGGCTCTCCACTCAGTTCCTGCTGCATTTGATTAAGGATGATGTGACAATGAAGGACCTTTTTATATAGGGCATTCTTGATTGGTGCAATCTTAAAACGTTGTGCCCTTCAGTTAATATAACTAAATGTAATTTTGAATTTATGGTGCTTTTAAAAAAAATAAAATCAACCTCTTCATTTTCTTAGATAACTTGAAGCCTATTGCAGCTGAGGAGAGGAAGATCGAGGAGGAGGAGAAAAAGGTTCGCGAGGAACAGGAGCGCATCGCCAAGCAGCTAGCAGAAGGTAGCCTCATCAGCTTCAATCATCTGTCAAATATTTAGTCTACAGATTTCAATTGCATAAACCTGCATGCTGCAGTGTTTACAGGGAGCAGATGCAATAATATCAACACCAGTGTGTTCAGTATAATGCAGTTGGTGTTGCATTACACAAAGTCGTCAAACGGCCATTCAATGTAAAGCATTTTATATTAATAACTGTAAACCATATTTAGTCTGTAAAATCCAGAATGTACTAATCCCGCTTTTTTTTTTTTTTTTACTTTTTCCTTACAGCAAGTGAAGAATCTATTCTGAAGTAAAGCTGGTTTGCCGTGTGAAGATGTCCATGTGCAATTCCCAACCTCTTCCTCCTTTTTTCCCGGAGTAACGATGGCAAAGTCGGGTCCAGACCAGTCGACCACTACTGTGTTATGGATGTATTCACTTTTACCTTGTATATTACAACACCTCTCTGGAATCCCATAGACAATGATTTTTTTAGTGAGTTACATGATAAAAAATATAGCTCTTGAACAAAGCATTGTAATACTGCAAATACAGATGCAATCATAAGTTATAAAGCTCATGTTTGTAATGAAACAAATTCATAAATACATAAGTACATGATCACCGTAGTCTTTGTTTTGTTTACAGACGTGTGTCCTTCTGTTATAATCGTTTTTCTCCATCAGCCACTGTTACAGGACAGGTATTACAAACGTTATATTAAAATTAATAATGAACATTATTTTGCATTCAAGAATTTTGTTTACATTAGTTATCATATTAAATGCAGAAAGTTTTAGTATGTTGCTTTTGGATCATGTTCAGTTGCTTCCTATTTGCCAACACCTTTTTTGACCACTGGTTCCCCTTTACTATCTACTTTAATTATATTTTCTTTTAATCATGTGAAAACTTGGCATTAGAAACTTGCTGGGTCTTATTGTGTTGATCTTATTAAATGAAAAAGGTGCGTAAATGTCTTAAGAATAATTTCCAGAGGAAGCTGTTAAGTAAAAGTCTTATTTAATTATCTTATGGAGTATATACTGTAGCTTTGTTTGTTTACGTAAATTGAGATTGGCTTTCTAAAATGCACATTTAATTAGTTTGAGAAACATGAGTTGCAAACGTATCATTTACTGTGTAGATTGATAAGAGCTGAAACAAAATTAGAAGTTAATCTACCTTTTAAGTTTAGTGATTGTGTAAAATGTATGGCCTATTAAATATCAGAAAATAGTGAAAAATGCCCATTATAATTTGGTTAGTTTGACAAAAAGTCTAAAACCCCAAAACACTCAGCTTTTCACAAAAAAAGGTAAGCAGCCCAATTCTCCCGAAAAGTTTAAACTAGGAAGTGTAAACTTGTTAAATGAATGATTTCTACTGTTGAGTTTCTGTATATAAAAAAAAAAACTTTCTTGAGAGAATTAAGGGTAACACTAAAAATGACATTGTCCTAAAATCCTACTATTCCTGCAGTCCCTTCAGGGTCATATGTTGCTCACAGTGAAGGCCACTGTAGACCGGCTTTTTTCCCCAGAGGCTATCAACATCCATCTTTCTGAAGACCAACCTTCAAATCTTAGAGAGGTTTGTGTATTCCTACATCCCTCTCTTGACGATCACCTGATAATATCCATCAGTCAGTGACCTCACATGCCTGGAGTCCAGACATGCAGAACCAGAGCTCACCTCCAGATCAGCAAGTGTTTGTCTAGGATTACTTAAACCTAACCTTTGTTATTGGATTAGAGATGCAGAATTAATACTGTTGACATGTCACGTGTCAGGTTGATCGTGTTGACAGCACCGAACCGCCCAGGATGTCAAAGCACAGAGGCCTTAACTAATATACTCAGGACATGTTATTAGAATAACAACAATGCCAGGGCCGACTAAAAATACAGCTGGACATACTGACATGATAATTCTAGTTAGTTAGCTCTCAACTACTGTAATTAACAACAAACATATCTCCTCAGGACTGGTGAGGGTGGCAGGACTGGGATTATACTGATCTGTTTACAACATTTTTCACTGTTTTTAAAATACAACACAAAACAGACAATGTAATAAAAAACTAAAAAAACATAAGGAAAATTGAAAAATGATGTAAAATGTTATCAGGAACCAAGATTAAAAAAATGCTTGAAAAAAGTAAAAATTGATGAATAATTTAAAGAAATAAAAGGGGAAAAACAATGGCCTACAAAACATACTGATGAAATGTTGTGAAACACATTTCCAAATAGGTTCAAATGCAATTTATTTAGTGATTAAACAGCCCACTGATCTTAAATTAGGGTGTTTTCACCCTCTAGCATCTGTATGCACATTTGCTGGTACATAAGTGGTATGAACGTTCTGTAACACAGCTCACTTCACAGATTACAGGTTGAAACTCTGGCAGCATTTACGCACAAGATGACGGCACATTGCTTAACCGAGCAAATGACAACAGACGGGAACACCTGAGCCTCTGCTGGCATAGCGTGACGGGGCGTCATCAGTCCGTGCTGTTCTCTTGACTATTTTATTATGTAAAATGCTGCTGTTTTTTATTTGGTCTGCTCGTTAATGTGAAAATGCCCCTTTTACTTCCCTCTCACATTGTTTACCTTAGATGTGGATTTTTTTTAATGTTTTACACCCAAATCAAATATTTTGTCTACATGAATGAACAAATAAACTATATATACTAAAAGTGTACTTACTCTCACCGATATTGTTGGGAAATCCAAAAGTAAAAAAAGTTTATTTTTGTCCCTAGAAATGAAAAGCCTTTAAAATAAAGTAGAACAAAACACACTAGTTCATGTGTGAACTAGTTCACGTTCATGAACGTTAGGAACATTTAATCTTAAAACAGACAAAAAAAGAGAGATGACTAGTTTCATGATAATTTTAAGAACAGCAAAACAAACTGGAGAAATCACAATAAAATCTTTTCTCATACTTTTTCATTCCCTCAGTATCACATTACTTTCTCAGCAGGTATGACTCCACACATCTTAATACTTGCACTTGGTTCCATTCAAAGTCTACATGCCTTAAAGACACTTGTCTGCTCATGTAAACACATTCGCCATGGACGTGTGACTTGAGGCTCAGGACACCTCTTTGCCCCGGGGCATCAGCTGTTATGTATCTCTTTATGGAGCTCTGCAAACAAGTACATAAAGCCCACACACTGCTGAATGTGAGGGTTCATCATCAGCTTATAGTGGGGGATTTTGTTAACTGGATTAGCGCTAGATTTAAACTCTACATTTAGGTTCAAGAAGTGAAAATAATCAGTGAGCCTGTCTACACGTCAGATATAAAAAGGCTCACCCGCAGTCTTCTCACCACGGCTCAGACGCTGCTGCAGCTCCGCACTGACAACTTCCTGAGACTACATTCTACACTTCAGGTAAGAAGATGCTGCTTTAAGGGGGACCAACTGATCTTTTTACAAACTAAATAAGAGTTGCAAGAGTTAGATTTTTTTCTTTTAGCCAGATACTTGCATATGTAAATAAGAAAAATCAGACTATCACGTAAATTAACATGTGTTCGACTTGGGTTTTGCTTAGAATGGACTTCCAAATGTTTCCCCTGGTGATGTTGTTCCTGGCCTGTGTGGAGCACAGCCTGGCCTCCTGCGTGGTGGACAGCTTCACAGTCAAAGACGACTTTGACCCCCAAAGGGTGAGTACAGAAATATGTTTAAGTATTTTGTTTTAGTGCAAGGTACTGTATCTTTAATTAGCCTGATACCATTTACAGTAATACTTCTATGTTGGCTCAGGACAGATAGCTAGCTCTCACAGATGAACAAAGAAAAACAGATTAACAGGAATAGGATGATCGACATCCTCCAAGTAAATCAGGACATCATCAGCATACAATGAAATATAGCGTATTATGTACTACAATCATGGGTTCGAGAAATTGAGCAATTGGTCTATCACCTCATATCCCTGATTGTAGTTCACATACAAAAAATACAAATTTGTTTATGTTTATGTATGTATGCATATCCTTATTCTACTGATGAAATGCCTATCAAAAGAATCAACTTTATCGTTTTACCCCGACAGTATGCAGGAAAGTGGTACGCTCTGCAGAAGAAGGATCCTGAGGGTTTGTTCCTGCAGGACAACATCTCTGCTGAATATACCGTTGGAGATGATGGGGCCATGGTTGCCTCCTCCAGGGGCAGAGTCACTCTCTTTGGGTGAGTTTGTACATCTTTTAGAAACGTATTTGGCTGCAGTCTGAATGTGATATGTTTAAATAATTAAAGGTTAATTGCCGCTCATGAATAGGAATTTTTCTCTTTACTTAATATCCAGGTTCTGGGTTGTGTGCGCTGACATGGCTGCTCAATACTCCGTGCCCGACCCCGGCACCCCCGGCAAGATGTTCATGAACTACCAGGGACTGGCCAGCTACCTGTCCAGCGGCGGTAAGTCTGCTCTGTTGTTTGCACACATTTTCTCTGTCTCTCTCTTAAACGGCTGAGACTAACCTCTCGCTCTATGTTCTTCCAGGTGACAACTACTGGATCATTGACACAGACTATGACAACTACGCCGTCACCTATGCCTGCCGCAGTCAGAAGGACGATGGAAGCTGCGAGGATGGATACTCCCTGGTTTTCTCACGCAACCCCCGCGGCCTCCCCCCTGCCATCCAGAGAATCGTCCGCCAAAAACAGGAGGAAATCTGCATGGCCGGAGACTTCCAGCCTGTGCTGCAGTCTGGTATGTACTGAGTCTTTCACACTGAGCCTAATATACAGTGAAAATGTGATCATGTACCTCGACATGCATTTAAGGGATTTAGTGATGCTCTGATGCCAAAAACACATCTTACATTAAGAGTAAACAAAGAAGTCCGAGTTTCTTTGCAACAGGATTTATAGTTATTTTCTCAAAGAATATTTATATTTTACTTTAAATTTAGAAACACAATTTTATTCTGTTTAACCAAACTAAATGTTTCAAGCTCTGTGTTACATATAACACTTAAATCTAAATCTTGTTCCTCTTTTCTTAACAGGAGCCTGCTAAACTGTTCCGAAACTAGAGTTTGTTGAGCAGCCCTTTATTATACCGGATTGATCATCCTGCCCAGAATGAAGACAAAGCTCTTCTGAAAGATGCAAATATGAGAATAATCAGGTCCTGTTTGTGATTTGCTGTGTTCCAATGTTATTGGAGATAATTAACGGATAAACCAGATTCAAAGCCCCATGAAAAGAATTGTTATCAACAATGCAAAGTTAATGAAAACTATTACTGGTTGAAGGAATGTTATGAAATAACAGCAAAGTGTTGATAGATCACTGCGTAATCATTCTGTATTGGTGACAATACATTTTGTAAAGAAACTTGCTCTTGTCCTTGTCTTTGTAATAAACTACTGTGTAAGCAATTTAGCTTGATCCTATCAAGTGCACAAACACATATAAAACACAACCATATAAAAAATTGGAGACATTTATGTATAAAAAATAGAGTAGAACAAATTTACATATTACAGATAACAAAATATTATGAATGTACCCATTAGTTGTTGGTCTGATTGTAACAGATTCTGTAGATATCAGATAATTACTGCTCTCATTGATCAGTGACATTATGTATTGCACTTCTCCTTTCATACCAATAACGACAAATTATGTGCAACTGCAAAACAAGCAAGAACAATAAAATCTAGTCAACAAATCCAACTAAAAGGCATTTTACAGAAAAAGTATTGCATGTGTATCTAAAACCAGTTATACATTCTTGCAAATTTCCCCGCTGCGGGACTAATAAAGGATTATCTTATCTTATCTTTATTCTTCTGACGTGGAGCTCTATTGTCCAAAATTATTAAACCAACTGTGTATTCATTTACTGCTGAAAATATTCCCAGACAAATGTGCTTTCTACTTCTTGCTAAAAACTACAGTACCCAACTTTTTGGAAATTATTCATCCTTTTCCAAAAAATGAAATGATATATTTGTGACTGGTTTTACTTTCACAAAAAGTAAGAAGAATTGAAAGGCTGACACATTGTTTGTCTTACAATACAATCAGTCAGGATGTATTAAATCCTGTTACTATAGATCTGTACAAACCAATACATCTACAACTGCTTCAGAAATGAATGTATTTGAGATGTTGATCTTTGCCGATAATAATTGTATTCAATAACTTTGAAATTCAAGTCAAGTCTTTGAAATTACAACCACAACTATATGCTATCAAAACAGGTGATGCCTGTAATACTGTTAATTAGAGCAGGACTATGAATAATAAATATATGCTAATAATGAGATTGGGCAGATCAGAAATTTCCTGTAATGTATATTCTATATCAGTGGTTCTCAACCTTTTTTCAGTGATGTACCCCCTGTGAAATATTTTTTCAGCCAAGTACCCCCTAACCAGCGCAAAGCATTTTTGGTTGAAAAAAAGGATGTAATACACAGCGCTCTGCCTTCAGTGTCTGATTTATTAAACTGGCAACACTGAAGATTGCATTGTTGCATTGAATTCAGTTTATGAACTTAAACTTGAACATTTATTAAATAACTATTTTTAAAGGATTTTTGAATGGATGCTAATTTTAAATATATATATTTTTTAAATCTCACGTACCCCCAGGGGTACACATACCCCCATTTGAGAACCACTGTTCTATATAATCAGCACATTGATCCCTATACAATGTTTTCACATTGTACAAAAGTATTTAGAAACATCATAGAATGCCACCAGACTTGATCTTGGTCTAGTACTCCCCTGAGTACCTTTCTGGCAGCGAGTACGGGCCCGGCCTTCCCCAGTAGTCCACAGCTCGGACTCTGTACAGACCGCCAACCTCCTGGTCCACTATAAAACACAACATGGTATATGGTGTTATTTCTATAGTTTGAAAGGTTAGAAAAATTCACTTTTGTTGGTCATTGCCATCATTTAACAATCCTTAGAATAATTAAGTGAAAATTCTTACCAGGTGAATAAACATAAGAAGTAAAAATGGTGTCTTGAGTATTAATTCTGCTGAATTCCTTGTGGTCTGTGGAGAACTCCACTTCAAATGTCTTAATGCATCTGAGAATTCAAATAGGTTAGAATGCATAAATGAAAGCTTTCTTGTTCTTGGTTAAGCATATTACATACTTAATTCCAACATATTCAGTTGTAGATAAGACACGTTATTTAATGAATGAGTCTGTACCCACTTTCACTCCTTTATATTTTCTTGCAGTGACAAAAGCATAAATAAAGAAATAAACCATGTGCACCTACTTGGAATCAACACAGTGGTCTGACCAGACAATCAGGACTTGGCCTTTCGTGATCCTGATGAAGTGTAATCCATTGACCTAATTAAAAGTCAAATGTAATTGAGAGTTCATCATTTTTCCTTACAGTTTGAGTTACTGTCATCATATTCAAATCATTAAAGCACTTTCTCAAATTGCAACTGGAAGAAATCCTACTTGAATTGACAGAGAAACATACGCTCAACTGTACAGACTGACAAACGCAGTCACAGATCATTTATGAAAAGCTCAGAGTTGGACTGTGAGGCACATGCAAAGGAGGAAAACAAGTTGTCAAGTCATTGTTTTGTCAAGTCAAAACAATGACTTGACATTGTTATAGTGTGTTGGTATACCGACCTGGTCTGGCTCTGCTTTGGGCTGGGCACAGACATGGACAAGGAGGACAGACGGCACAGACAGTTTGGCTTTGAGAGTCAAAGTGTCCGCTGCAGGAACTTCCCAGGGTCCTTCAACATGAGGGTCCTGACACAATGACACATCATTAGTGGGTCAAAGCATGACTAACAGCACTTCGAAGAGAAGTAAAAAGAAGCAAGTTGGCTTTCTCACTATGGTAAAAAAACAGGTATGTTAAGTTGATTATTGATTTCTAACAATGATTTTGGCAAATGACTAATCACAATAGTTCTCAAAACTGACAAATTCATCTAGAATGAAAAAACAACCCAACAATCATTTAATGTAGATTTCTTTTCTAAATAAATTCTAAATGAATAAAAACAAAAAAAATGTGGAACTATAATGTAGTATGTACTGCACTTACAAGTACTTTAATTCCCACATGAAATTACAGACGCAACACGCTTCCTATTCAGCATTGTAAAATTACTGTACACAACTTTTGAAAAATAAATAATGTATTATGCAAAAACAAAACTATCATAATGTTAATTTGTATGATTTTGTTAAGCCCTCCTGTTTACCTGCACACTCCTGAGGCGTCTGAACTGCTCTGCCATGGGGAAGTCGGGGCTGCCCATGCTCTGCCACAGCTGGTACGGGTTGGTTACGTTGTTGTCAATGTAATACGTGGTATACATAAGACCTGGATAGCAAACAGAAAGATAAAAGGCAGCACTGAAATGAAGCCCTCTCTTTCAGAAATAAAGACCATTTAAGATATAAACCTTACTATAAACACCTTTTAACTTAACGCAACAGTATCTTGTTACACCTACTCTTCTGCTCGGCCAATCCTTTCAGTGAAATGGTGACATCATCAGTGTTAGTAGAGGTGCTGTTGTCGTCACTGTTGTAGATCAGCACCGCTGCCTGCCAGCTGTCTGAGCCTCCCGGTACTGCAGGCGTGTGGCTGCTGGCAAGAACACCCACCGTGCTGTTGTTGGCTCCTGCTGAGCTCAAAACCTGAGCCCGGATCTGGGTCTCTCCTTAAAGTACATCATATACAGGAGGGGCTATTAAAATACGACTGGGGCAGATGAGACAGCGACATCATGGAGACCTGAGCTTTGTTGCACAAGGCGCTGCTTTACAAAACACAGACTTATTATGTGAGAAAGGAATTATGTGAATGGCTCCTAACTCAACCATTCACTTCCACTGAGGCACATATAAAACCCTTGAGGGTCACCTGTTCTGAAGTAAAGAGATTGTCACCTAGCAAAGCCAGCAGGCCCATGACGGTGAGGACGGGCTTCCTGATCAGCTGGACGTGAGGCGGCTCGGTGTTGTTGACCTGGAAGCGGGCAGTCAGCGTGCGCTGGGTGAAGGGGTGTGGGTGGTAGCTGAGGAATGCGTTGTCGTTGCTGAGCAGGGTGTAGTTCATGGTGCTGTTTGGGTCAGCCAGCAGCAGATCCTGGTGCTGGTTTATTACCTGTTGTAGAGAGCAGGACACAAGACTCATTGAGTGTAAATTAAGATATAGGGTGAAGAGCTAAACCTGCCCTGTCAAACCAGTGACAACACTAACTGTGTTATATTTCTATTTGAAAACGGTCTTCGAACTGTACAAAAATGGGTTACCTGGGTTAACTAATGATAAAAGTCAGAATAAACCACTAAACACCTACTTTATGTATTTGTTTCTCATTTGAGTTGGCATATTAACTTAATATTTAATTGCAGCGATTAGAAAAGTTTGCTCTAAAACTATCAATTAGCTTCAGCCAATAGGAATCCTCAGTCACTCATTCAGAAATAAAATACTAAATGAATTCAAGATTATTAATAATGAATGCAAATAAGTAATTGTGTGAATCAACATCTTTCCATATTAATACAATATTTGCTCTTCAATTCAAATATGATTCTAGGTGATTTTCATGTTGCTCTCCTCCGTCCCTTCCACTCACCTTCACCACCATCGCAGCGTAGGTTACATCGGCCCTCCACTCCTGAGGCCTGGACCAGCCCACCAGCGGATCAGCCTCATCGTTGTAAACAGGGAGGCTGCGAAACCGGGGGAAACGCTCCTGGATCTCCCCCACTGTCTGGATCTCCTGCTGGAGGATGGGCAAGGAGTAGCCTCCTCCCTGAGGAACAGAAACAGACAATTAGCTTCCAAAAAATGATTCTGTTTGCATTAATTTTATAATTAATTAATAATGTGTGCATTACTAAATATAGTTTTAGATAACTCAGGCAGTATGTATTTCAGTAACATCACTATCTTTGTGTTTGTTCATAAAAGTGAATATATATACTAGATTGTGTCATCCTATAGTGAAAATAATATCTTCACAGCAATAGAATGTAATATTTGTTCTAGATATGCTTTGAGTCCAGAAAAGTCAACCTTCTTGTGCAGGGCGATGTAATCGATCCTGACCCCTGTCTCTCCAGTGAAGTAGTTGGTGCCGTTGTAGCAGTGCTGCAGCATGGCCCAGCAGTATGGTGAATGTGGGTGAGAATGACAGGAGTCTCCTGGACCCCCAAACCTCAGGAGACTGCTGGCGGCACGCAGACCCTCCGAACAGGCATCATAGTAGTTTAGAAACCCTTAAGAAAAGTCGGTTATATATATCAAACTGCAGGTAGACATTAGTGACTAATTGATGTCCAATCTTGTTTAATGTCAATATCAGCCTAAAATAAAGTATGTGTCTAATCATGGATGTAGGTTTCCAATAAGCATTTTTCAAACATTTTTAGATTAAGTAGTAGTAATATAAACATGTATAAGATAAGATACGATAATCCTTTATTAGTCCCGCAGCGGGGAAATTTACAACAATATAATATAAGTAACAATATATCTATTAGATTATACATTTGCATTTCCTTATACCAATGGCTACATTTTGCAACAATTTCCACTCAAAAAATAACTGATATAATAAATGATAATTATGGGTTTACCTTGAATTGACACAGTGACATTATCAAAGTCATGGTTGTTGGGCTCATTCCATGTTTCAAAGTTCCACTGAGAGACAATTCCCAGGCCATACTTGTCTGTAATTAAACAAAACACAATATTAAGCACATTATGTAGGCAGGATCATACAATGCAGTTTAAGTGTGTTATAGTCTAATTATTGTTATAGGTTATGTTAAATTAAAGAACAATAAATTGCACATAATTTTAATGAATATTTCTGTGAGGAAATTTCCCTTTCCTGAAATGGATAACCCCTTAACCAAGGCTGAAATTATCCAAGAATGTATTATTTTTAATAGTAATACCTCAGCAATCAAAAAGATCTATAAATATACATCTTGCCTTCAATTTTAATAGTAATCCCCTCCCACGTAGGTAGAAATAACTGGCAATAACCATTGTAAACATTTACTTAAACACTGCTTCTCAATTACAATTATTGTATTCTTCAGATTCAGGGTTTTATTGACTATGATTACAAGGTATGGAGTGCAAAACACTTATTCAATACAATAGCTAAAAAACATTGGCACTCACCGATGTACCTCTTGGCTATCAGATAAACCAGATTTCTCCACTCGACCACTTGTGATTTGTCCTCAAAGTCAGTGAAATAGTTAGAGACACTGCCCATCAGTTCAAAACCTGACAACCAGATGTGCAGGAATGAATTACAGTTCAGATATTTACAGCCACATGTCACAAAATCAACCGAGACTTTTGACTCTAGTCTTTTATTAGCTTTATATTTATCTTTTAACACGAAAGGTTTAAGTGTAGTATAGAAAAGGCTATCGAATGAACTCTGCTTTATTGGGACAACAGAGTCTCAATAATATTCACTTAACCATATAACAATCACTGAACAATGAACATCCAGTAAGCAGTAGGGCATATATCCTGTAAGCACAAATCTGGAAACCAGATGAGAATATGAAGACTAGTGAGATTTATTTAGGAAGAAGATGTCTTTAAATGTGGTTCAATACCTGGTCGGAGTCCATTAATCCACAAGAGTTCTATCAGCTGGTCTAGTTTAGTGAAGTCGTACTGGGGTTGTCCTCCAATATCTCTGCAACAATAAAATCAGACAGCAGTCATTTATTTTAAAGGAACACTATCAAAAACAAGCAACTGATAATCATACAATAAATACATGTTATTAAGTGGCATGTTTTCATTATCATGGCTGTAGAGGTCTTCGCTTGCTAGTTTACTTACTGTGCAGTAACCAACTCCAACATCCAGTGTATCCTGACCTGCTGGATCCCTCCATGGGGGACTGAGCCCACGTAGGCCAGGTTGAGCTGCTGGTCGATGCTCAGGTCAAACTGGTGGGCCTGGGTGTGAGGGAGGGGGGGACTAAAGCACAAAGAAGAGCCTCCTATTTAATATTGTGTGATGAACCAGTGACACAAAAAGGCATTTCAAGAATGACAGTATTTACCAGCTTGTTCATAGACTTAATATTAAAGTGTGGCCCAGAAATGCAGATTTGTTTTATCTCTTGAATTATTTTTTTACCAATCTCCACTAGAAAAAAACAAAACAAAACAAAAAAGATATTTTAGAAATGTCTTTGCTTTGATAAAGATTAGACAACATTATTTAATAGCTCTTATTAATAACAGAGGTCTTATCAAAATAAGACCACGTTCATTTCTCCAATTCAACAAAATGTCATGCTTGTAAATAAAAAATAACTTCTATTTGACATACCAGAAACCAGTGCTTCTCCAGAAGTGTTTGAGATCTCCTACTGGTCTCCCCACATCCACTTCTATGACATATGCATTTGCTGAAGTTTCGTTAATGTTAAGAAGTAAAATGAAGACGGAAAAGGTTTTCAACTTCATGACTGCAACTGAGCATGGCCACTTTGCCCATAAAAACAATGAGAAGTTAGTACCGAGGGGTTCACTTAACCACTATGAGCATTACACATTGTATGTAATGTGAATAAAGGAAAAAGAGGCTTTTAACGCAATCCACAAAACAAACTGTGGTGAGAGCGAGCGGGCTGTCGCGGGTCAGCTGAGCATGATGACGTTTAATGCGCGCGACCCTAATGTTGTTGGTTGTTGTAGTTTTGTACATGTGCTAATGTTTTTCTAGAAACAAGCACCATTTTAAAATATGCATGGACCAATTTGTGACAAAAAATGCCACATTTGTTCAGTTTAAATCCTTAAAATGTTACGAACATTTTGGGCAAGTAGTAGTGCTTTTTTAAGCTCAGGTGAAAAAATGTAACTTTTAACTGGAAGAAAATGCTTGAATTGTAAATATTATTAAATGTGTTTCCCATGAAATATTTACTTGTTAGGAGTTCATTCATATACTTAAGTGTGCTCCTTGTAGTTTCTGAGATAATAATTCTTATGTAATATATTTAGTCTCTGGGCAGATGGGACTATTGTTTTTTTAATGGTATAAAATGCCCTAGAATAAGAAATTGAAATATAGGGATTTATTTAATTTTCAGTACACACAGGCAAAGGGCTCCTATCTATATTTTATATATAAATACAAGTTACACAGAACTATTAGGCTTATAGAAGTCATACTGCAGGTGAATAAATTTGAGTGTGGACTTGAGGAGCCATTCTCTTTAGGTTTCAATGTGTTTCACTGCACTTCCATGTAGTATAAATGAAAATAAAAGATCTGTTGTGAACACAAAAAGGGTCAAACGACAGGTAGCTGTTAATGGGACATTTATTAAAAAAAAAGTTGGGAGAATCAAGAAGGCATGAAAGGAAAATTCGAATGTCATTTACAGTTGAACTCAAAGATACTGTTAAACAGCAACAGTTATACACAACCATTTACACAACCTGTACAAATATTTTTTCCCGAAAATTTGCAATTTTAAATTCAAAATAACTTAAATAGGCTTCTATGTAAAAGTGCAAATCCTTACGCTGGGATGTCCGTGAGTAACATATGGCGACTGAAAGGAGCTTTGTTGAGTTCACACTGGCTATCGGGTGTTAACTTGTAAGGCATCACAAGCACATTTCAACACTGTACGTTTACTGACTCTACTGTCTTGAAGCACAGTCATCTGTATATATATGTATACTGCTTTTAATGTATAACATCCAGGTCTTTAGTATAGGATTGTGTAATTATGATGCCTTACATTGCATTTCAGCTTCGATACTGAGCACACTTCTTCTCTCAAAGTCAATATTGTAATGACAATAAAATAGTCTCAAATTTTGCGATTTGTCAGAGAGCCCTTTCTCTACACCGCATGTCCAGCCCTGAATAAAACAACTAAAAACAATTCAGTTCAGTGTTTGTAGTGTTCTTGGGGTGAAAGTACGGAAAATCAGCATTACAGCATAGCAACAATACAATGTTACCTGTTTGTAGTGTTCTAAGTTAACATTAAAATCACAGTTACCAGAGGCCATTCTATACAGGATGAACCCAGATGCGGTGGGGCAGTAGTAGTCCACAGGTTTCAGGCATTGATAGAGAGACAGACAGTCTGTGAGTGTGTGTGTGTGTGTGTGTGTGTATATAGAGGTGAGGGTTCGTGAATCTGCACAGTCACAAGGCATGAGACGACAATAAGTGGCAAACCGTTAATGCTGATACTTCAAAAGGCTCTACAAGCATCCCCCTGATTGATGAGGAGGGGAGGGGAAGAAAACTAACCCACGCACGCTTTTGGGCCTTACATGCTTCTGTATTAACATGCAGCCGATGCAAAAAAAAACAACAAAAGGGTGTCATCACCACGTGTAGGAGAGTATTATACAGCATATCTGCTCATGAAGCACTGGTCACCATGGGTTCTACTGGACAGGAGACTGGAAATGTGTTTGGTAAATTAAAATGTTTAGGCATTTGCAATACAAAGGAGAAAATAACCAGCATCGGGTCCTTTTGTGTGTGTGTGACGTAAAGTGACTATGACTTCTGCTCAGATCCTGCAGCAGACTGGGCTGCGCTTTCAGGTTTAAGGATCTGGTAGGTGATGAGGTACTCCGGGTAGGCCTGAAAGAAAAATAAAGCAAGAAATAAGATTACACAGCAAATGGTTAATGTGTTTTTGCTAATGTCATAGGATGAATAGTATGTAGGGAAAGAAACTGGTGGTGTCTGTGTTTACCTGCTCTCCTCTGTAGATGACGTACTCTGCGTAGGCCAGGCCATTAACACTGGGTCGCCCGATCACTGAGTGGTGTCCTGGGGGGGCGTGGGCCATCTTCATGGCACTGAACTGTAGGAAGGACTTCCCCAGGGTCACTCGGCAGAACAGCATTTGCCTGAGAGGGCAGGTGAGAGGAGACAGGTCAGAAACAAATGTCGCACAATATTGCAAATAAATCCTTTACCTTAATTAAGAATACATGGGTACAAAGTAGTTTAACAACCAAAATAACTTTTAGTATCGTGGTTTGAAAATGCAGCTAAACTTTGATAGTCAACGTTTATCTCAAGTGGAAGTTACCTGTGGCACAGGTAACAGGATCGGTCTTTGTGCGTCGGGCAGCCTGTGCCTCCACCGATGCCGTAGACATACTGATTGCTCTTTGAGGAGTTCTCTGCAAAGTAGATCCCTGCTCCAAACATCCCTCCTATGTAGGCGTGACGCTCATCAAAGCCTTTGTGGATGATGGCGTTGATAAACGGGGAACCTGAAGAAAGACGTGACATTGTTAAGAGTCATATTATAAATAGCAATTGACATGCAGTGCTTTATATAATTACAAGTACATGGAGTGACTGTGGGTGTGGTTACCGTGAAACAACATCCGCTCATTGTGATGGTTGTGGTTCTCATCTGCAATCTCCTTCTGCCGATGTGTGTAACGCTCCCTCAGCTTCTTATTTACCACCTTCTGAATCTGTGGGGGACGATAAGAAACATATCAAACAAGATGTTGGGAGTCAAGCCTGCTTTACACCAGGAATTTTATATTGACTCACCACCATCACATCAGATTGCTGTTATTAGTTTTCATTAATACTATCTACCAAAGAAATAGTCCCTATAAAAGCTGTCCAGTGTTCTGTTGGCTATGTTAACAGATGGTACAAAGGGATTCCTGGTTCTGACCTTAATGATGTTGTATTTGCTGAACACACCGCCAGCGTTGCCTCCGTCTCTGTGCTCCCTGATGGTGCTCTGCAACTGAGCGACACACAACAAAAAAAACATGAATTATTACTTGCCATCAGAAAATAATCTGTAAAATTTTGCATTTGCTTCTCAGTTTATTAATCAACCATTTTTGAAAGGCATGTACAGTGGCTGCATCAAGCACCCTGCTTGAATCTACTATGATATGATCCAATTATTTATAATGCCTTTACATAGGAGTTCTATGCACTGTACAAAATCCGAGCAAAGAGCATTTGCATTGCAATTCAGTACCTTTTAAAAAACAAAATGATTGACAATACCAGTTAAAAGACATCACAAACAAAGAAAGTGAACTTAACAAACCTCCTCCTCCACAGACTGGTACTCCTTGTCGTCTGGAGCGAGGTCTATCAGGATGGTGCCATGGTTAGCACAATGGAATGTCAGGTAGGGGTTGCCACCTGAAAAACAACAATACAGTTAATCTCTGAATAATGTCTCTTAAACTGTAGTGCCTCCTTTTTCCTGATTTTCTTATTGGGTTTGAAAAAGTCTGATTTCGGTGACTACTTGTTAAAAAAGTAAATGTTGCAGACATGACAGCATTTTACCTTTCCTAGGTGATTCTTCCCAGAAAAACAAAAGAGGACTCCTTACCTTGCTGGCCGCCAATCAGCCTCTCAACACCCTTGATAAGCTTGTGTCGGTGGCCATAGGCATTAATTCCAATCTCCTTCAGCTCCTCGTGACCCATATCAGCCAGCACATCCAGAGTGATCTGGAAAAAGGAAAAAATATAACAAGTTGAGAAGTTAATACAAGTAAAATCAACTCAGTCTTGTGCTGTTGGTCCATTTGCTCCAAATACCAGACACCAGAGTTGTACAG
Source organism: Anoplopoma fimbria (assembly GCF_027596085.1). Taxonomy (NCBI): domain Eukaryota; kingdom Metazoa; phylum Chordata; class Actinopteri; order Perciformes; family Anoplopomatidae; genus Anoplopoma; species Anoplopoma fimbria. The sequence continues at coordinate 18,622,446 of NC_072461.1, forward strand.
ATCTATTCTATGATATTAACACATAAACACTATGAACAAATCAATCTCATCTCAGCAAATACTGATGTGAAATTAAAAGGTAAACTTGTGAAATTCATGACTGTGTTAGCTGTGTATTTAATATTTCTGCAATGACTGACCTGCTCCCTTTCAAAGATGTCCCTCAGGTGCTCAAGGCACAGGCTCTTCATGAATTGACTTATATTCATATCCAGTATGGCCACTGTGGAAAACAGGGTGTTACAGTTCAATGAAAAGTAGTTAAATGTCAAACAGGGTTCATGCACATTTTGGTTATAAAAAAATCCCACAAATTGCCCATTGTAAACTAACCAGTATTTATATTATAGATGCAATAAACTTACTCTCCCCTTCCTTGCGGTCTGTGCCTGTGGCTCCATCTGCCACTCCAGAGGACCCGGAGGCAGCGGCGGCGGCCAGCTCAGTTAGCGGTCCGGCTAGATTGTCTATGCTGCTGGCGGCCGACAGACAGGATGGTGTGGAGGCGGGGGAAATGACTGAGGCGCTGACCACTGTGGCCTGGGGCTTAAAGCAGCTGGGAAGGGCGTCTGGTGGCATGGCGTCCATCAGCAGGGCACGGATATCATCAGCCTGCAAGGATGGCAAAGACGAACAAGTTGAAAGGATTTAAGTTTGTTTACTGTACATTCTCTTTCCTATCTCATAACAGTAAAGTAGTCAGTTCGGGGCCCTCTATGAACAACAAGAAGTAGCAGCGTGACGCTCATAGAGAACAATTAAGGGAAAACATTTGCGGATTTTATGATGTGTTTTTATATAAATAATAAGCCCACAATCTATCTAAGCCTGAAAATAAAATTCCTAAACTGTCAATGTCTGTCTGTTCGACAGAAGCGCTTACCGTGGCCAGGTCCAAGGCAGTCTGGCCCTCTTGGTTCTTCATGGTGGGGTCGGCTCCATGAGCCAGCAGCAGAGCACAGAGCTGTGTACGACCCTTCTGTGCCGCCTCGTGAAGGGGTGTGAAAGCCCATTTGTCTGTAGCATTCACACACGTATTGTACTTGATCAGTAAGGCTGCGATGTCCACATGCTGTGAGGAAGAGAGGGCACAGAGGGTGAGTCAGTCCAACAGCACAATAAATATTTTTCTATAAAAATGTTGGTTAGTTAGTACCTTTAAATTTTTTCAATGTGTAAAGCAAACCCCACGGAGTCTGTATTTGATTTAGTAATGCGTTTTTTTTTTTGTTGAAACTGACCCCATAAGAAGCAGCGTTATGAAGAGGGATAAGGCCTCCTTTGTCCTGGGCATTGACATCAGCTCCATGCTCCAGCAGATACTCTGCCACTTCAAGGTTGTTGTACCCAGCTGAGGAGAAGGATCATGAATTAGTTTAGCATGTTAGTGTACATTCTGCATAAGAACAGCAGATAGAAAGAAAAAACAAACATAGCCAGACCAAACAAAAGCACATAAAGCATCGGAGAAAATGTTTAAAGCTTTTCACTTCCTAATATTTCCAGAGTGTACAAGACACAAGATATACAAATCTTCAGGAGTGTTTGTCATTACCTGTATTCAGTAAATATAAAACAAAATCAGAAACATGTCAAAGCAGCTAATGTTGATTACCTGCGAGGTGGAGTGGTGTGGAGTTGCGCCCCTGTGTGTCTCTGCAGTTGATATTCTCTGGGGAGCAGAGTTTCTGGACTCTGGCCAGGCAGCCCTTCTTGGCAGCGTCCAGCAGGGCAGCGTCACCCCTCAGCAGATCCTGGATGTCTGTGTCTCCGTCTTTCACCATATCTAGCGGCATGTTGCCGTCACGGTTCTTCTTGGATGGGTCGGCTCCGTGCTGAATAAAGAGTTTGAGTTTTTTTATTACACTTATTTATATAAATGTTTGCTATATATGAGGCTTCACCAGTCAAAGTGATCTATTTCCCCATCATGATAATCATCATAACTAACAAAGGACAGAAATGAATGTAAGACAATACTTGTGAAATTTGATAATAATGGATCCTCACTTTGAGCAGCAGTTTGCAGATCTCATATTTGCCTTTGGCTGCAGCCTCGTGAAGCGGGGTGAATTTCCACAAGTCGGCCACATTGACTGAAGCTCCATGTCTGACCAGAAGCTCAGCCACTTCATAGTGACCGTAGGAGCATGCGTTGTGGAGGGGAACCAGACCGCTGGGGGAGAAAAAACAGAAGTGAAAATCTTCACACCAGAAGCATGATGTGTTGCCTAACTAAGGCTTTGTATTTGCGTCTGCTGAATCATAACAGTACTGACAAACACGGCTTTGCAGAAGAAAAAACCCCAAAGCTCAAAATATCTTAACACAATTGATTCAGTGATTCCATTTGATACAAGCTACAGATGGGTAGGATGGCAGAACTTACCCCTTGTCTTTGGCATGGACATCAGCTCCATGGTGAAGCAAGTATTCAACGACAGCCACTCGGTTGTAACCAGCTGCAAAGTGGAGAGGAGTAGAGTGGCGGCCCTCCAAGTCCCGGCAGTTTACATTCTGGGGGGTGCAAAGTTGCTGAAATACACAAAGACAATATGACAATTAGGAACTCAACAGGGAGGTATAATAACAGGTTTACAAGACAATTAAAATGGCGCATTCACAGTTATTTCTAAACCACTTCTGCTAGCGAGCGTCAGACATTTCAGTGCCACAAATTCCTCAAGAAACTAAAAAACAGCTCCAATGTACAATAATGATTTTATGACAATAACTGATGCCAAAATTGGCAACTGAACATTGTCTTAAAAAAGAAAAGAAAAAGGAATGACCTATAAAAACGAAGCTGTAGCCACTGCTTTAACAAAACTACAGAAGAAACAGTGAACTTACTTGTACTGTGTCCAGATCCCCTGCTTTGGCCGCCTCCAGAAATCTGTAGTCCACGTCAGAATTACGTGTGGGGACATTTTCTGAAAAAGCAAAAGAAAAGACATTTAATACAAAGCAAAAGGTTCATCCTATTCAACAAAAGCGAGGAAATGAAATGTTGTTGAGAGCATTTTCATTCTTAAACTTTGAAAATAAAACCTAAAAGCAAACAATGTTAAATAGTCAAAAGGGTGGAGGGTGTGATTACCATTAAGAATCTGTTGTACAGCCTCATTGCCCATCTGAGCAGCAGTGAAGCCCTGCAGAGACACGATGGAGGGGTCGGCCCCGTAGCTCAGCAGCAGCTTGCAGGTCTGGATGTGACCAGCTAGTGCAGCTCTATGAAGAGCTGTCTGACCTAGTGTGTCCACAGCATTTACCTGGAGTCAGAGGAGGTGAAGTTAAGTTTAAGCAACTCACACTTCTTAATCCTTCCAGATTGCATTATCTAATATAATTTTCTGGCAGAACAGAATTGAAATTTGAAAACAAAACAAACAAACAGACCTTTGCTCCATGTTTCTGCAGCACCTCCAGGATATCGTTGTGAGCTCTCTCAGCAGCAACATGCAGTGGAGTCATAAAGCTTAAAGACACAACGGGAAACAGTTATCACTTTTTTTCTCTTCTTTATAGCAGTTAACATTTTTTTTACTTATTCATCTTTTCAATTAAGCTTGCATGTTTCAAAATCATGATTTCCTTAGTACCTTGATGGTAGTTTTTTTTGGTCTACATCAATGTTAAATGTTAAAATGTTTGTGGACTTACTCTTTGTTCTTCTCGTTAATGTTGGCACCTTTACGCAGCAACAACTCAGTCACCTGCTTCCTTTTTGGGTGGGGGGAAGCCACAGCACAGTGCTAAAATACACATCAACATTAGATTAGTGAAGGGCAATCTTGACATGCAAACCCACGACAAATGTTTTAAGTAGATGCCAGTTTGCTAAAACTAACTGTCTATACATCATTATCAATTATACCTGGCAAGATCACTGTTTATTACCCATGTGAATTATATTTAAAATTTCAACAGAATTTGTAAACAATGAGGAAGTTTGGTTCTGACCAGAGCAGTCTCGTTGGTCTGAGGATGTTTGAAGCTGATGATCTCCAGAGCCAGCGTCTTCTTCACTTTGGCCATGTCTGCCTCTCTGGCTGCCTGAAGCAGCGAGTGACCTTTAAACTCATCTACATGAAAGACAAAGACAGGTAAATGGAAAATGACATTTTTGAAATGCCAACAGCTATTGCTTAAGCCGTGAATCTATCTATTTATTGTTAGTGTATTGTTCCAATCATGACTGTGAGTATACATGTAAACATGTCTGCTGTGTGATTGAGATAGAACTCACAGGTGAGCCTTTCTTTAAGTTCTGGAGTTGGGGCCATGTCCACGGCGCTCTTGCTGTGACAGTTCAGCAGGGTGGGGTCGGCCCCGTGGCTCAGAAGCAGGGAGCAGACCTCCACTCGGTTCTTGGACGCTGCCTCGTGGAGAGGAGTGAACTGCCACAGGTCCATGGCGTTCACACAGGCTCCATGCTGCAGAGACAAAAGCACATCAGATCACAGAATGTGTACAGAATTTTTGCTTCCAAGATCTCAGTATCTGACTTTATCAAAACATATCTAAAAAAAAAAATGACATGAGGGAGTGCTAAATTGCAGGCAATACAGCCAGACACGTTTGAAAAGCAAAGAGAAAAAACAGTAGATTTGCAAATCTTGAGGCAAAATTTTCTCTTTGTTGAATAACATTCCCACAGTCAATTTGAAAATGAAACCTTTGGTGGGACTTACTTTAAGCAGAAGCTCAGTGACCTCAAAGTGGCCATAGGAGCAGGCATTGTGAAGTGGAACCAGGCCTCTGCAGGGACAAGATTACCAGGTTAAATTACAACTGGATGACAAATTGAGTTTTTGTGTGTTTTTCTGAAAAAGATTGCCTCACCCTTTGTCCTTGGCGTGAACGTCGGCTCCATGCTGCAGAAGGAGCTGGACGATGCGGACCCGGTTGTAGCCAGCAGCCAGGTGGAGGGGTGTGGACTGTAAGAGAGGACGGCTTGTTAGCACACGCAGATCGCTGGCTGGTTCACTGTGTGCTGCCTTCGATGGCCACAGGAGCAAGCGGCTGATTAGGGCCAGAAGCATTGTGCTACGGCAGGCTATGCTCAGTGAGTTGCAGATGAATGGGCAGATATGACGATGCAAGGTCAATGGAGTTTGTAGATAAATCCAGCGACAACACTCATTTGCTGTCGATGCTGTGTCTGACCTGAGTGAGTGACAACAAGCAACTTTAACCTCATTACTTATCTACCCCGGCTGCCATTTGACAACGTCAGCAAAATAAAATCTTATGTCTTAAGAGCTTAATATTTAGTTTTATGAGGTTATAGGACAAGAAATTATTGCTAGTGCAACTGTTAAGACTATTCAATTCAAAATGACTGCGTAGGAATTACGGTTGGGTGATGACAGCTTGATCCTCATGTCTGCTCTTTTTTATTAAGAATATTGGACATTCAGGAAGTCATTTAGCCAATCTTTGTTTGTTATTTATAGTGCTTTTAGTTAATGTAAAAATGCTGCCCTGCAGTAAAGACAATAAGGGAATACAATACTGGATTAAGATGAGATAAAAAGCCATCAAACCCGACCGTAATAGGATGCAAGGAAGCTAAAATAAGCAGGCTGAGTGTTTGAGAAAGCATCTCTGCAAGCTATAAGAGGGTCAAATCAAATGGCTTTTTTTTTTTTTAGCCAAGGAAAATAAACGTTAGTCCAAGAAAAGCTGCAAATCCAACTTCAGTGGCATTTGTTCTCTACTCAAAAATCTAGCTCAGGTCAAGCTTACAATCAAAATCGGAGTGACATCATTCATTTCAATTTCCATGCAGTGATATTAATATAAATCCCAAGAAGCCAACTGTTAGATCTCAAGGCGCAGTGGTAAAATCAGATGGATGACAGAGTCGAATCATGGAGGCATCATTCAGTGAGGGATGACACGAGCAATCAAAAGTCATTAGCATGGAAGGTAGCATAGCACTAGAATGATAGGTGACAAATGTAGTCCATTCATTACTGCATAACAACGGCTCCAACAGGGAACGTGAAGTAGACACAAATTTCACAGACACGTACTCAGGATGCGCTTGACACAAAGCAGAGGAGCAGGCCTTCAGGCATGCATGAGTGATCTTCAAAAATTAATTATTGAATAAAAATAAAAGCCAAATCGGAAACTGGCTGAAGAGCAAGTCATTGAAAGTTGGAGAAGTGTGGGTGAGTGTGCAAGGAGAGGACAGATGCTGAAGAAAGCAGGCAGTGGACATTGTGAGCTCCTCTCCAAATCCAAAAAAGATGAATTGTCACCGTGACACCAACCCAAGTCACTCACTCCCTCAATCACATGCCACGCACACACACAAACAAACACACACATACATACACAGAGGCGCATCAGGTTAAGGATACATGGAGTGACCCGTACACCCAGGTCCATGATGAGCAATTAACAAGTGACAGCCAGCTTATTGGTCAAATTAAAACAATGGATTGAAAAAAATAACAAAATTTAACAAAAATCACAACAGTGCATCAATCAAGTGGCCGTTATCAAGGTCAACTTACCAGCATTTTTTGGGATGTTGACTGATCGACAAATGTTGCCAGAGTCACACGGAAAACAAAACGAAACAAAAATTACAAAATGACAGTATCTTTTCACAGCAATTCTTTTCTTCCTTCTTAAGTCAATGAAACACAAGCCCTAGTTATGAATCACTGGTTGATCTGTCAAACATGGTTTGAGATTAAATAAATGTGACACCCGGCCATAGAGGGTAAACGGATGAAGGGTAAGTCTGACTTCTCCTCTCGGTTTTCTCCGTTGCCTTGTAAAAAAGGCAAGGACTGGTTAATGGTGCCCGCTGGTTAAATACCAGGCCAAATCTACACTGGCATACTGGCTCAGATCATGCAAACTTTAAATACACTGCAAAGGAGACAGGGAAGGACTCTCACTGCTGTTGAAAAAAAATGTGGTTAGGAATGTATGAAATATGCAACTGCTAGATGTACTGCTAGCGACATGGATTTTTTTATGACATAGTGGAGTTAGTGATTATGCTTTTTGTGACACATTTACAAAAATTTTGCTTGCAAAAACAATTTTACACCTAAATAAGCAATGTTTAATGCTGATGTAACAAAATGGGTGCCAAATGTGTCCTATAAAGTGTGTCTTTGTAACATTATCCCTCTAGTCTACACGCTCACAAAAAAGAAAAAACACAAAATGAATGTCCAAAATACCCTAACATGATCTGAACACTGCTTTTGCAAGTTCCATGAACCCAATTCAATAACATGGGTTTAGTTCAGAAGAAACACTAGAAATTACACAGAAATAAACCTACATCGATTCAAGAATACAACTACATATACCTACAGCATCTGGCATGGAAAAAAAAAAGATCAACATGAAGAGTGAGTATTGCTACCATGACACCTGGTCCAAACAAAAGTAGGAAAATTGTTTAAACTAAACTTTAAATCATAAGGAATGGGTTGTCTAGGTTAGTTGCAGAAAATGAATACAGAATCAACTAGCCTAACTAACTGGATCCAAGTGTTGTTCTATGGTGAAAAAACACCTGACAACACAAAAAAAACAAAACAGAACTTGACACTTAAAAGGCTGACCTAGAGGATTAATGTGGTTGGTTAAGGAAAAGTCAAGATGTTATAACAGAAGCAAGTGGATTCCAAGTATGGTCTGATGAGAGTCACACATGCAGAATTAGAGAACAAAATATCTACAATATGTATGTTGCAAAGTGGTTTGTCCGAGGTAAGGTGGTCCCCATTAACATCCACCATCAAACCCAATGACATAAATCCTCTTTATATATTTGCACCACTCAAACTAATCAAGCCACTATCACAATGTTAGTGCTTTTACTCACACACTATGACTCAGAAACCTTCTTGCTATTTTTGTCAAAAACTTTAAAAATAAACTACAAATATTTTGCAAGCCTCTACATCATGTTTTATGAAAGGTGTTGGGGAAGATATCTGTCTGGTGTGTGATAAGGTGCGGTGCTGGTGGCTCATTTACCTTGCGCCCATCGCTTGCATGACAGTTGACATTTAACGGCGTCAGCAGTGCCATCAGCTTTTCTTCATTTCCACTCCTGTAATTACATGGTTGAAAAGACTGAAGTCATTAAGTAGTTCCCATCAAAAAAAATTATTTCCTGAGCTCATTAAAGAGATTTCATGGTCTAAAAGTAATTCTGCAGGCTTTCACAGATGCTACTTTTTGAGCTGGTCAGAGTCGTACATTGTGAGTATATCGGTGCCCTGATGAGCAGAACACTATGTAGCTGTTTGACTCTGGCCAACAGACTATATGAGCACTGAGCAGTCAGACGGATACTCACCTTGCGGCTTCTAGAAGTTCATCCTTCTTGTATTCACCTGGATGAAAAAAATACTATGATTAGAGTGAGGAATGTAGTATTAACAGTGTTTATACTTAGTTCAGTTGGAGTAGCTGGAGTCTTGTTAAAGAGAAAATGCAATAAAGGCTGTTGACAAAGCACCTTACTGCATTTACATGCTTCTGCTCCACTAATGTACCCCCAAATCAAAGAATAGGAAGAGCAATGGGTCCCTTAACCTGGTGGTCATGATTATCCTACAACAGTATTGCAATTATTCATAATTATGGGTACCTTATCTTTTTAGATTGCAGTCTATCTGACCATTACATTTAGACTCCTGGTTGCATTTAAAGATGCTTATCTGCCAACTGAAGCTGTATTTAGTCCTGTTTTCATACGTCACTTGCTGTAAAAGTGAGGGTTAAATGTCTACACTGTAAATGTGAGAGATAAGCAGCTGAGGGGGACTGACCAGTGAGAACAGCCTTGGCTGAAGGGTCGGCAAGGTCCAACGCAGATTTTCCATCAGTGTTGCGGATGTTTGGATCAGCTCCGTGTTGGAGTAACACTGAGAGAGAGGTGCAAGTAAAGAGAAGACTTTAATTTTCACCACAAATCATTTGCATATTGTGTCACCAAGTACAATGGTCATATTTTAAAAAAAGCTATGTTGGTTACAGCAAAGATGTTATTGGTAAACAAGTCAAGCTTTTCAAGAACCCAGGCTAAATAGGAATTTATGACACATAAGACTAGCCCAATCTTGAAAACATCACAGAATTGCCTTTCTTTTAACATAATTGTCAGGGATCCCTTACCAATGCAAACATCAATCTTCCCCTTGATGGCAGCCTCATGTAGCGGAGTGTAGTTCCAGTTATCTCTGGCGTTGGGGTCCGCGCCCTGACACAAGAGGAGGCTGACAACTTCTGCGTGGCCAAAAGAGCAGGCGTTGTGCAGGGGGATAAGTCCTCCATCATCCCTGGCGTGAACATTGGCCCCCGTCTGCAGGAGGTGCTCCACCACATCTTTTCTGCCAAAACCTAAAAAAAAAAAAAAAAAATCGGATTACAATGCATTTTTAACTTTAACTGGGTGTTCCAATCTATAATTGTTGAAAATTACAAATGTAGGATTAAACAGAAAAAAACCAGCAAAAATAAATAATCCCAGTAGACCACATGACAATAAAAACCTCTGCAATACAAATACACTGTGCAATACAACATATTATGTTATAATAGTTTCTGTCTCTATATATAATATTTCAGTTACTGTGGATTCTTTACTGTTTTTTACTGCTCATTTGCTTATTTATAATATTATTTATAATATAATATTCTTGTCTCTTGTTTGCACTATCCTCTATGCTGCTGTAATCCTGTACATTTTCCTGCTGCGGGACTATAATTTATAGTATACTTATAAATCCTGAAATACGACTCTCATTGATAAAAAAAAAAAAGGCATCATCAGTATAGTGTACAGACTCTGACATGGTCACATGACGTCAGTGTTATTATTGCAAATCTGGCCCAAAAATGAGACTAAAGATAACTGTGTCGCATTCCTTAATAAAAGTGTTGTTTACATCTCTTTAGAGGTGATTTATCTGAATTAAATCTCGTGTTGTTATATATCTTTATGTTATTAGGGATTAGGTGACATGTAGACGGTCCTTGTTTACTTTAACGTCACAAAACACGGAAGATAACAACAACAATAACGATGCAAAGCACGACGCCACTGTGTCTGTAGCTTTTATTTATTTTTTTACCCGCAGCGAAGTGAAGCGGGGTAGATTTCCGTCCGGCCATGTCCTTCGCGTTCACGTTCACCGAGTCGACGAGCCTCTTCACCCGGGACACGTCTCCGTTCCGACAGGCCTCGAACAGCTCCCTGAACGCACCACCGATACCGCTGCTCCCGTCGGCCGGGCTGGTGGCTCCTGAACTGGGGCTGGAGACGCCGCTGCCGACGCCGCCGCTGCTGCCGCCGGAGGTTGTCGTGCTGAAGCTCGCACTGCTCGCCAGCACCGGGGCGGGTGAGTCCGGGGAGGCCACGGCCGCCTCGATGCCTCCGCTGCATTCCCTCTCGCTCTCCGGCGGCGGTGCGACGGGGGCCGAGGCCAGCAGAGCCATCGGCGGGGAGGCCGGAGCCGGAGGAGGAGCGCCCGAAATAGAGCTGTTTCTCGGCGGAGACTGTAAGGTATTCTGCTGTTGTTGCTGCTGCGAGGAACGACGAGACACCGCCATTACAGCAGCTCTCAGACGACAATAAAAAAAAAAAAAAGCATGCTGCTGCTCCTCCTTTCCGGTGAAAGTAGTCGCGTTTCCTGTCAGCTGTTTACTGTGCAGTGGAGGCTTGGCTGGCTGTGCAGAAACACCTTGATATACCTTATTATTTATTTACACGACCATGTGGAGCTCATACACCAATAAAGCATGCAGCAAAGTTTACATTTGAACTGTAAGCAAATCTACCAAAAACACTGATCAGCCAGTTGGTGGCAGTATGGAAACCACTTTTGCAGTTATGGCCCATTTATTTACCTCTATTTTGCACAAGGAATAGATTAAAATAGACGATGGCATCTGAGCCCTTACTAATATTACAACAGATTGTGCAAGTAATGAGGAAAAGTACATCCATACTTCATTACATCATGATGCAGGGGCAGAGATCTTGTAATTTCTTGAGATACAGTAGATTCATTTGCATTTTTCTGGTCCTCAAAGCTGCTTAGTTGACTTTTCTAGATAGTGACATAAGCAATTCATTCCTGTTTGGTCACCATAGTCTATTTTTTTTATTTTGTGTACATACAGCTGGGATAAGTAATCATCAGAGTTTATCAAGAGCATCCAAAGAGATACATATATTTCTCTGCTCTGGCCCAGAAAAACAACTTGTTAATCATCAAGTCTTTGAAATCACTGTGCATGATTAGATGATGAAGGGGGATTTACAGTTTTTCACAGTGCTGACCTCTCTCCAAAAAATATTGTCACAGCTTCTTGTCAGCCATAAGAGTACTTTAATTTATGCAGGAGATCACTTGTATCTTATATATTTTTACATTTCCAGATTATGGTTGCATCTCTTTAGGAAGTATCTTCCCTATTCAAGTTTTCCTGCCATTATTGATGTGATTGATCAGTCAAGTTCATTGACAAAAATAAAAGTAATTGCATTTGTTGTTCAAGAAAACTTAAAATGTCCTCACATAAAAAATAAATAAAAATCAATGCAAAAAAAATGTCTAAAAATAAAATAAAAATCAATGCAAAAAACTAAAATAAAATCTGCAATCTGTGTATGTCAATATGTGGGTCACAGGAAACAGTTTGGTCTGCTCTGTCAAGTCTCCTCCAAGTCCCTGACTGCAGAAACATTCACTGAAGCAGAAAGCTACTCTCTGGTGGCGACTGGGGGCTGAGGGATTGTTCCAAGATTAACAGTCAGGAACAGTAGCAGACCCGTTAACATCCTCAGCCTACAGGGTTTCGGCTGTAGTGGCCAGGTCACTGACACAGAAACCACCATCTTCAGACTCAGGCAGGAAGTTCACAGGCTTGATAAGTTTCCCATGGGCCACTTTCTCCTGGTCTGAAGCGAAGCTCCTGATGTGGGAGGTATTTGTGTTATCCTGTTTGTCCACAACATGGTAGAGGCGGTTCTCCCACTGAGCTTCCCATTTCCTCTTCCTCAACTGTTTTTTCACACTGATATTCCATAATATCTGATCATATCAAAGGGTAAGGATTTGATCAGGACTTAATGTTCAATCAATTACATTTTACAACAAATGTGGAGTACATGGTACATTTCCTACTATGGAAATTTTTTAAGTAAGAAAATGTCAGTAAGAAATCCAGCTCAGAAACAACTAAAGCAAATCCTAATTATGAACGAAGTCCAAAAAGATGATACAAGTAAATGAAATAAACGATATTGCATCTACATTATCATTGTGAAATCTTCAACCAAGCTAAAACGATTAGTACTGATTAAAATTTAATTACACAATTAAAAAATGTTTTCTATTCACTTATAAATAAAGAAATATACCACAGCCAGATTCACCACCAGTGGTTAATATACTGGTGTTGATGGTGACATTCTCTGCTGTACACAATACGAAGATAATATGATTTAGAGTGTAAATTTCATTAAAACTGATGCAGCACAGCCGTTAGACATCTGAGGCCACTCAGAAGCTCCTGGAAAACAAAGACATAAATACAAATATATGCAAAAAAATAGAGTCTAAACAGTTGGCAACTGGGAGATCAGTCTTAACAGCAAGAAAGACATTGTACTCACCAAAATAGGAGGTAAAATATCTCACACACACAAAAACATATATATATATACACATACATATATACATATATATATACACATATACACACATATATATATATATATACATACATACACATATATATACATATATATATATATATACATATACATATATATATATATACATACATATATATATATATATATATATACATATATACATATATATATACATACACATATATACATATATATACATACACATATATACATATACATATATATACATACATATATACATATACATATATATATACACATATATATATATATATACGCCAATGTTTGGTAACAAGTTAACTTTTCCTTTCCATTTCAAAATATCAAAAAAATAAAAAGGCTCCATGAGGACCCCTGGTATCCAAATCCTGTTACTGCAAACCAACCTCCTCAGCGAGTAGGGGTCGTTGATCTTTCATATACATTAGATAGTACCTCCACTTACACATTTTTGTATTTCTGTTACAGGGCTGTTTAACTGATGAGGACAAGCCCATCAAACAACTTCACCAGAAATGAACATGAAGTATTTTTTTCTCTGAAATGTGTCCTGCAAACACCATGTCTTAAATTTGAGAACGAGTGCCTTTTCATTGGACAACTGATTATAGAGACAGAATGGAGTGATTATGATGATGGAGTGTCTCGGGTAGAGAAAAAGAGTTTCCCAGTTATTTAAGCTTTATTTTGACCATGCACATTTCAGTAATAAGGACATTCGAAGCTGAAAGCTGTATAATGATACATTCTGGGATCTAACTTCTAAACCTGCATAAACCAGTACAGAATTGTAAATAAAAATCTGTCACAGTGGAAGGATCTGAACATTAACAAAACACTGACTTATAATTATGCCACTGAACTGGGGCAATTAAATACAGACAACTTAAAACTTTGGGCAAATTCTGACTTCAATCTCAACAGGTATACTTTTTTTCACTAGACTTCAAATTAAAATACGCTTGTATTAATATGTAACACAATTATTGCAGTGATGAAATATGGTGTTACCTTCACAAAAAGAGTAAGCTCTTTTATCACAGTGTGAGGGGAGAGGCAGCCTTCTCAGAAATATCAGTAGTAATAAAGGCGTGATTAATAAAGGAATCAAAGGTGAAAATCGACAGTATACTTTAAAGTCTTAAGTGACGCATGTCAATAATCAATACCTCATTAATTCAAATGAGTCGTTTGTCATTGCAGTCTTTCAGTAGTGTTTTTCATCACAGCTGGTTTTGCTGTGACCGAAGCAGATTACTTGTGGTAGTCACTGGTGCAGCTCAAAGGAAGAAGAGCTTGTCTGATAGCTGGATGGCCGGCTCTGAGTGCAGGTACTGGCCAGACAGGAAGGCCAGTTTGTGGGCATACTTGCATGGTGCTGGAACACGAATGGTGCCCGGCCAGTTCCAGTACAAATGGCACATCTTGAAAGTCAGCCTGGCGCGGGAACAAAGAAACAATGTTAAATTGTCATGCAATTTATGAGGTACACCTAGCTCAAACTTATGACGTGTAATCCAACAGCCCTCGCTCCTCAGGCTCCGGGTCACTTAGGATGGGCTGGCCTACGAGGTGGACCAATGCCATTATCCTTTGTGACAGAACGCTCCTCTGACTTTTGGTTTTCTTACATTTCTTTAAAATGTTAGCACTGATAGAACAGTTAACGGTTAATTCCCTACATCCCAATAGTCAGAAAAGTGAGGAACATCTGACAAAAACAAACAAAATTTCAAAGTTGTTGTTAGAACTGTAAAGGTATTATTAAGTGTTCAAGGAACAGTACTGGCACCGTTCCTCTTCACTCTCTACACCTCGGACTTCCGCTTCAACTCTGGTTCCAGCCACCTCCAGAAGTTTTCCGATGACTGCTCCATTGTTGGCTGTATCACAAGGGACAACGAGGAGGAGTACAGAGGACTGATTGAGAGCTTCATCACATGGTGCAGCAACAACCACCTGAAGCTCAACATCAGCAAGACCAAGGAGCTTGTGGTGGACTACCAGAGGAACAGAAGCCCCCCTGTCGCTGTTTTCATTCAGGGAGGGGAAGTGGAGAGGGTTGAGTCCTACAAGTACCTTGGGGTGCAGATCAATAATAAACTGGACTGGACACACAACACCGACGCCCTCTACAGGAAGTGACAGAGCAGGCTGTTTTTCCTGAGGAGGCTGAGGTCGTTCAGTGTGTGCAATAAACTGCTCAAGGCATTCTACCAGTCCGTGGTAGCCAGCGCCCTCTTCTTTGCTGGGGTGGTGGCATCAGGACTGGAGAAGCCAACAAACTCAATAAGCTGGTGAGGAAAGCCAGCTCTGTGGTGGGTCTGGAGCTGGACAGTCTGGAGTCAATGGGTGAGAGGAGGATGACGGTCAAACTCAAAGCCATCCTGGACAATCCCTCTCACCCTCTCCATGAGGAACTGTGGCAGCTCATTCAGCCATTGGCTGATTCCACCAAAGAGCAGGACGGAGCGCTTCAGACGCTCATTTGTGCCCACTGCCCTCAGACTGTACAACAGCGGAGACCACAGTCTGTCATCATGCTGACCAGCCCCCCCCTCACAATAACACTGTAAATGTCTACTCCCCCCACTTTCTCCTGCACTGAACTCATGTGGAATATTGCACACATGTAAATTTACAACTTACATTTTTATTTTATTGTATATGTTTTATTTATTATCTTAACTTATTTCCCTGTACTTGAGCTGCTGCAACACCCGAGTTTCCCCCATGGGGATCAATAAAGGAATATCTATCTATCTATCTATCTATCTATCTATCTATCTATCTATCTATCTCTATCTATCTATCCATCCATCCATCCATCCGTACTCTGTATCGGCAAGTATACAAATGTAAGTACTTGTACTTGGTCTGAAAATAATTGGTATCGGTGCATCTCTATTATGAATACCTTTGCAAATGGTCTGGTGTGAGATTTGCCGTGTTGTAGAGAGAGACGTAGTGTGTAGGAAGTCCACAGCCTTGACGAATGCTATGTGCCAACAGATAGAAGTCCACCCTGAAAATAATAAATAAATAAGTGTTATAAAAAATTGAAATAGCTGTAAGCTATAGTCTTTAATAGAGTCCACATCAAAGTTCACATATTTACTGCTTTTGCCGTGAGATGGTGTTGCAGTCAGGTAAAACGAAATAGCAGCGTCTCTACCCTGTTAGGCTGCTCATACAACACTTCATCTCTACCACCTTCTTCATGTAAGAAGAATCTTTGAATGATATACTCACATTATTTTTATTCCTGAATTACATTCAGAATGCACACACAGACTGGAACCATAATAGACCACCTTCTTCAGGTGTATTTGTGTGGTTTCTTTGCTGGCACCTTTTTTCAACTAAAAGCTTCATTAAAACTAAACTCACTAAACTCAAAGCCACTTAAAGTGTCAAGAGATGCAACATTCTCACTGATGTTAACAGGGACCACTGATTTTTTTTGCTGCAGAGGGATCTGACAAGAACATACAAATAAGACCGGGTAATTTTGCTGACTGACCAGTCTTTCTGAGTGAGGGTGTGATCCAGAACAGTTCCAGGTGGAGGTGTGCCCACTCTGTTTGCAGTCCAGGAGTAGAGGGTGGTGCTGATGCGCTTTTGGACCACAATAAAGACCAACTTGGGCTCATAGCTGGGGAAAGTCTCAAAGCATTTGATCAACTGTGGGATCTCATACTGCTCCACCATCTTCAGCTGACCATCTGACACACCATCCCGGTACACCACAATCTTCTCTGGCAAGTTGTGGTTCACCTGTTCAAATTAACATACACATGTGATGTGTCAGCACCCTGTGTCCTTTGATATGTGGCAGAACACATTTATTTCTTACCTAAATAACATCTACATACAGATCAAATGTTTTTACTCCAGTAAATAAAATCCAGTATTAATATCAGTGTCAATGTTGATCACAGTGACTGATCAATAGGTTGCTTTCTTCCTAAGGCCATTGCTCTATTTAGTTAAGGCATGCCAATCTTGCCTGCTAGTAGGGTTGGGCAATGTGGCCAAAATCTTCTATTACAGTATATGTAATTTTATGTCACAATAACAGTATATATGTTGATACAGAAATTGTTCTGTAAATTGAATTAAGAAATGGTTTTAATCAAGTAACCATAGAGTACCTAATCACATTTGATCAGTTTCTTCTTTCATTTGACACTTCCATACAAACAAAACAACTGCCTCACATGAGAAAACTCAAGTAAAAACTCAGAAGACTCCAAACAGTAAAACTAATTATTTCAAAATGGACGCATTAAGGTTCCTGAGAACAATCATTTTTATCTGTTTCAGATTTTAAGGTTAACAGGTGCAAATCCAACCAGCCTGACTTCAGTCAGTACAATATCAAAATCATACAGACTTTTATTTCAGAGTATTACTTTTCATGCAGTATTTACTCATCTTTCATTTAAAAAAAAAAAAAAAAAGGGTGATTTTTGGCCAAAGGTTTAGGGTGTAGTTTAGAGACAAGGGGACTGAATTAAAAGACATTTATGTAATGCATGTTAGCAGTACTTACCTCGTAGTACTTCTGCAGTGCAGCCAGTAAGCAAACTCTGAAGCCATTGATCAGTTCCTCATTGGGTGTCTGGAAAGTTACTCGCGAGTACCAGCGAGTCAGTGAGCTGAACAAGAAAAATGCTATGATTTCTGTTAAGATATTACAACTATTAGCACAAGTGAATGTTACAAGAGAAAAAGTGAAATACATGGTTATTCTCTGAAAAAACATGTTGTTCTCTAATACACTAAATTTCTTTAGTGCTAATCTGCAGATATCTGTGTGTAGGGACATGAGCAGAGAGGCTCGGCGATATACAAATTCAGGAACGGATCAAAAGAAAAACTAAAAAAAAGTTTACCTGTTCACACTTGCGACAAAGCCCATGACTGATTGATGCGCCTTGCTGGTGTCATGGTGGACATCAACTCCCACCACCATCAAGTGTTTCTATTAAAGATAGAGGTTCATTATTTCCCCATTGACTGCACTAATGATATAACCTCTTATCATTTTCAGATGAACCACAACATTTGTATAATGCTCTTCAAATAGTAATTTGGTATCAATGTTTCCTTTAAATAAAAAAAAATAAAAAATAAAATATATATATATATACATACATACATACACACACAAATGTAGTATTATGCTTTTAATTAATAGGACCTACCAGAAAAATAGCATTTTCCCAAACCCATTCAGCCCAAGTAGATAAGGCGCCCTCTTACTGTACTGTAAGATATGATACTCACCAGAGGGACATTGACAGTCCACAGTTCTCCTCCCAACTTGCTGTTCATCTGCAGGAGTATCTTTTGGGCTACACTCTTTAACTTCTGTTGCTGGGAAATTGTCCGGATGTTGATGGCCTGTAAAACAGAAAGTGACAAAAATCTTTATCTGGAATAATTTATTTTAAGAAGACCTTTCTTTTCATCTAATTCTAGACCAGCCATACACAACCACATTGACAATCTTTATAAACCTGGGATGGGATGGGACTTTTGACACAGCAGAGCTTCTTGATGGCACTGTAGAGATCGTCTCTGTTGCCAACCATGATGCACACTACGAGCTGCATATTGGGCTGTAAACAGATCAGCAATGGAAAGTTACACAGGAAGGACTTCACTTCATTGGGACCAGACACAGTCATCGTTTTAACATTGTCCCCCCCAAAAATTTATTTATTTATTTGTGTGCTAACATCAAAAGATATAATAGTAATGACAGAGAGAGATGTATCTCTTGATCAGGCTGGCAGCCGGCAAGGCTTAAACCCACAAATTGGTTTGTTTAATGCATGCGGGCAGAGCATGACAAACATTTGATGTGGTAGTATTAAATTACTCATAAAGCTACTTATCTAAATCTATATTTTATGTCATACCTCATTGGTGAGCTGGGAGTGGATGCTCTTGATGTACGTCTCAGTGCGATCATCCCTCAGCTCCACACGAATCGGTCGCTCCAGACGGAAACCAATAGGCCCGGCCACCTTGTTAAAGGTGGAAACCAGCTCTTCAGCCTGCTCGGCACAACGCCGAGGGTAGAAGATGGCCCAGATGTTTAATGGGATCTAAGAGTGAGATAATTCAGTTGGTAAATAAACAAATAGAGCAGCCATTCCTGGGTCCAAGCCAAATTAACATAGGTGTTTACACACCTATGCCTGGTAATTAGGCCTACACTGATCACTAGATCATAAACTCAGAAAAAATGGTCAGCGTCTGGACAATGTTGCAGCCTTGCTTTTTCAGTTTGCCAGTTGAAAAGTTTAATGTTGCATGAAGCTAAATTATATTCCACAAAAATTAGGAGCACTCACAGAGCTGATAGAAGCATCCCTAACAACCTCTCTGGACCAGGACAAATCAGCACCGCCGGTAAAGGATGAAGACTGCAGACAGATGGTTTCAAGCGGAAGAGTTCTACCTCTAGTCTGCAAGAGAGGAAACCAATACACAATATACTGTTAAAACACAAAGGAGGAAAAGAATGGCTGAAGAATACAGGCAGTATAAAAAGGAATAAAAAAGAACTAAAATCAACACTAGATTCTAGTGAGGTCCTGCCTATCTGACAGTCAAGCAGCATTTGAATATTCCACAGGTATTGTCATACTTGATGTTTTTTTTTTTTTAAATTGTTCCTCAGGGTCAGTCAGTTCACAGTTTGATGACTAGAGTGGGCTCCAGATCCCTAACCAGGATAATCACTGCTTTTAAAAAAGACATTTTTTACAGTGACTCTTTCTTCTTTTACATCTGGTCGTGTTATGTAGGCGGACATAAAAAGAGTGGAAGTAGCTTAAATTTAGTAAAAATTGACTGTATTGTTAGACTGAAAATAGAGGGCATTTAAAAAAACTTGCACTCTACATCACTGTCTTGTGAGGAAATTGATTTTCATTGTTTACAATATTTGGACTTCAAAAGCAATACTCTAATGTGACATTAGAACGAAGTTGGATTGAAAGTTGAAATAAAACTTAGCAGCAGAGCCTCACCACCATGATTTCTGAGTCAATGTCCAGCCCCCATCGGCTGAGCTCCTTCAAACTCTCAGGATTGGTGCTGATGTTCTTTAGAAGCTGTTTTATCGCGTGGGTGTACTGCTCACCGTTCACATTGATGTGCATGGTCAGGTCCTACAACACATTAAAAAAGGATGGCAGTCGCATGAAAAGAAAAACACCCATGGGTGTAAAGGCCTGTTGAGAGGAAATAATTTGTGTTAGCTCATTAAAATTACCTTCATAGATCTGAAGTCCTTCCTCATTTTCTCTGGGATTCCCGTCATAAAGGAAAGCTCTGGTACTAGAAGGATCTCTCCAGTAATGATTTGCTGCAATAATTCAACATTAAGATATTATCTACAGTTAAATGTTTACTGCTCATATATTTCTTTATATAATCATTTAATTTTTGTATCATTATGCATCTGTTGGACTTATGGGCAAACTACAGTATTGTGGATTTTTATTATGTAGTATGGAGCAAAGTATTACTGATGCCTGAGTAGGTCGATCAAGCAAAAGCAGATTGCCTCTCACATGGAAAGCATGGGACAGCTTGATATAACAAACATTATTCAGTTTTTAAAAAGCAATTGCTTGTTGTGTGTTTTAAGTCCGGAAAAAATATGCTCCTTGTTAGACTTACTGTAGCCACAAGGTGGCATTCTGATGCAAGAATTCAGGTCATGACAACTGAGTGGATTACTGTAAAGAGCTTAAAAAAATGTGTTTTGAGCTTTTATTATGTTAAAATAACAGATGTTGAAGAGAGTTTTACCTTCCCTCCTGGCTTGGACCTCTCCTTCGGCCGATGCATGAGCAGAGGTTGGTCCATCTCTTTGATTGTAATCCCATAGTTCTTGCTGTTAAAATGTGCAAGCCCATGCAATGCAATGGCAATAAATAAGCGTTTAAAATTGTATTTCAAGACTTTTATTGCAGTTCTGAATCAAACCACAAATACGCCTGCTATACTTTCCAACTCAGTTCGAAAGAGTTCATCGACAGAGCAGTCTCACCTGTAGTATTCCACAAAGGTGGTATTTGTGCCATCCATCAAAGTGAAGGTGTCTTTGGGCGATTTGTTCCATTCAATGGCATCAATGCGGTAGGTGCGGTTGTTGTAGCGGGTGATGACGATGCTGCCGATGAGCTCCTTGGTGCATTCGTCTTGGAAGTTCTCTTTGCTCTGTTGGTACAACGTGTTCCTGGCAAACAGACAGTGAAGGTCAAAAGGTCATAGCTATTCCATTTTCAGTTTTAATAGAAAGGGCAAAGCTAGGGCAAGACTTTTATATAAATAATCTATAGATTCAATTAGCCTGTTGGATTTGCCACTGCCCTTAAAATACAACCTCATTCCCAGAGGGAATGGTTATAGTGGTTGAGGGTATCTACAGTTCTGTCTCAGAGGACAGATGCACTATGAACGTGTTATCTTACAACCTGGTATTCAAATACGTATGACTATATCACACAATATGACATTCATATAGCTCAGTGTGGCTAGGTCATGGCACGTTCAATATTTAAACATGTCTGCAAAGGACAGACAAAATGGAATAAAAGATGCATTCTGTATTTTATTATAAAATTTATTTCTAACCTTTAGCATTCACAGCTGAGCATGTAATGCTTTATAGAAATAAAAGCAGAAAGGCCCTAATTATTTTACCATGAAAATGTATCCAGTTTGACTTATATCAATGTATATGCATACATGCCCCTCTTGTATGCTACTGTTGATTTGCTGTGTGAACTCACATGACATTCAGCACAGAGTCATTTCGCAGGACTTTGTGAGACACATCCACATTCAGGTACAGGCCTCCATCTGTGCGCTTGATACCGGTTGAATAACCCGGCCACACTTGCAACCTTCAAAGACAAACAGGATAAATAATGGACTAGATCATGATATAAGCTGGCATATGCCCTCTGATGTAAAGATGCAATTCAGTACTAACCGATGCTTTCCAAGAATGACTGCGCTTTCTGGATCGTAATGATTTCGACCCACCAGCTTCAGCCCGATGATTTTCATTACCCTTGAAAAACAAAAACAACATTCAGTCATGTCCTGTCATTTGCCATCCTTATAGTAACACATGATGTTAGCATACTTGTAAAATAATTATGGTTGCTTAGGTTATTCCATTAAAGGGCTTTAATGAATGCAAGGTAAAATGTTACATTTTCTAAAGCAATCTGTCTTGTTCTGTAAATTGAATTAAGAAATGGTTTTAATCAATTAACCATAGAGTACCTAATCACATTAGATCAGTTTCTTCTTTCATTTGACACTTCCATACACTGACACTTCTAAAGCAATCTGTCTTTGTGTCAAACTGATGAGAAAGAACATATCTTAAGGGCACTTAGTGACCGGTTTGAGACATGAAGAGAAAAAAAAAAAGGACATAAACAAATTAGTCAAAATACAAATGACCTAGAAACTGACACAGCACTGATGGGAAGCAATGGAATGGCTGAATGCTTTCTTCATCGAAAGTAAGAAAATAAACATAGGCGTAAATCCCTAAATGTATTAGAATAATGTTATTGTTTGTGAGTGGATGGAGGGCAATTCATGCATTTTTCTTTTTAAATTCCTAACATCACTTGTGAAGTAGAAGATTATTGCCATTATAATTTGTCAACAGCATGAAAAGTATGGAGGCATGGGCGATATGGCCCAAATCATCTTTTTCTTGTACAAGTAATTTCATATATCAATAACGAAACATATCACCTTAAAGCATGTTTTTGTGAATTCAATAAATTGTCTTTATAAAATAACCACACTCTTGTGTTAATTAAAAAATACTTTCCATTTGTAAAGTACTGAGTATTTTCTCATTGTATTAAGAATTTACATGCAAAAAGAACACAACTGTTTCAAGAGAGAAGTTGTGACTTGAATGCTGCCAGTTCGAGTCCAGTCTGTTAATTGAATTGAACTGAGTGTCAATGTGAAGTGTGATCAAGTGTGATCTAAAAACAAGACTGCATTCCCAGAAATGATCTCACATCCGATTTTCTGAGAAATTTGTGTTAGTATATGCTTGTTATTATAAATGTAGACAACATAATTATGTATCATAATATGGATATGATTTCATCACGATATGATTCCATTAAAAGACAGAAAATTATCATATTAAATTATTTCCAAGGCCAAGTTATATGGCAGTACAAAATACTGTTGCAGATGTGTCTCATTTTAATTTGATTTGTGTACAATCTAAAACTTAAGTGATCAATCTCTGACCAAAGAGTGCAGGAACCTTTTTTTAAATACCTCCTGAGCACCACATTGTAGAATGGGATGCATAGATCCGAGTTGGGTGGCAAAATCTTCGTCATCTGGATTCGTATCTCTATTTCCTCATTATCGGTTCGTCTCAAACTCTTGAGAACAACCACCTGCATGTCATCAAAATATTATGCAAAAAACAAGCAAAATAGGAATCCAGTGTTCTGTTGAGCAATGTGAGATTTTTTTTCAGTAGTTTTCAGACTTTTGTAGGAACTCAGTCATCTACACACAGATTTCGAATAAACTCATAATTAAAAACTGTCCCACTTAAGTTAAAACACCGTAGTCAATTAGCCACACATTTTTCACAGTAACTGTTATACCTACGTCATTCAGTTTAACAGGCAGGAAGAGTATGGAGCCATCAAAAGCTACTACTTCTCCTGTGGCCGAGCGGTGATCCTTCATCATGCCAAAACGCATCGCCATTGATTCAACATTTGGACTGAAAGATATTGAAAACACTCATGACTTCCAAGAACACAAAAAGCACTTTTCCAATTACCAGTATCAAATGACAATATTAATTCAACAAACAATTGCTTTGAAACAGCTTCGCACTGAGCATGTCTCCGACGGGATTTGTATGTAATTTTAGCATTGGTTCGCTATGTCCATTTTGGTTCAAAAATAAATTCACCTAACACATGAAATAATTAGTTTTTCACTGGTAAGGTGGCTTAAACTTCACACATTCATTTTTTTTGGTTGCTGAATAAAAAACAAAAATGAATGATACAAGATACTTACGTGAATGTAACATGGTACTGATAAACTGCTTCATTCTTACATCGAATCGGGATGTAGTTTGATCCAATAGTTATAGGAGCTCCTTTTGTTCCAGCCTTATTGAGTGGTTCACTGACCAGATAAGGATATAAATACACAAAAAGATAATTTCAGCACAAGACACACAAACAGTCAGATACTTTGTGGTACTGAGTGTTATATTCTCAGTGTGTAAAGCTGAAGGGAAAACTGGCCCTGGTACAATGACCCCATCTCAAAGAACTAGCACTGAAGCGCTAGTTCGCATCTGAAAAATGTTGCACTCTAGCACACAAAAACCTTCGTCAAAGGCCTGCTGACAGCATAAATGTAAATGCTGAATTCATTGTGCATCTTTATTTATAATAAATAAAAGGGTTGTATCACATACTTGCATAACAAATTGTTAATATAACATTTTACTTAGTTTTGCAATGGCATCCTCAGTCCATGGAATGGAAGAATAGTGGATAAGTAATGTAATGATTATACTTTACACATAAATAAAGCTTTTGATAGGGTAGATTCACAGCCGGTTAGTGATGAGAGAAAGGCTTGTGTGCCTGTTTAGCCCCTTTAATCAGCGCAATTTTTTAATCATTAATTGCAAACCAGTTTGCCTTTTCTTTCCCATGGCTGTGACGCCCCACAGCTCCGTTCTCCATATCCACGTTCACTAAACCATTGCCCTGTGCTCCATGAGAGTAGTTGAGGTTATGGATAAGATTTGGATTGGGAAATTGAAGATACATTGCAGACACATTGCAATTAAATAGATTTTTTTATGTCTAAATATGTTTAATAAAAATGTTTTATAAATGTTTATTCATGTAACTTGAACTGTTTTCTCGCAGAGAGCTTAAAAGAGGTCCAGTCCTTGGGATTTAGGGGGACCTTAGCATCTAACAGAACTGAATACTCCTCCCCCAACCCTCCCCTTGCAACTTTAACCACGCAAGGCCCTCTCTAGAGCCAGTGCTTGGTTTGTCCATTCTGGGCTACTGTAGCAACATGTGGAACCGTGGAAGAGGACACACTTCCTATATAGATTTAAAGGGCTTATTAAAGGATATATTAACAAAAACATAACTTTGAATATGTAATTCCTATTCTGCTGATAGATCACCTAAATGCTACACATTGGACCTTTAAAGGCTCCATTATTTAAAATCTCCGTCAGAAAGGTAAAAGTCAAATTCTAATGCAAGTTTAATAATTTAAAACAGCAAAACCGAGAATAAATAATTAAATACAATTGAATAAATGCCGCCGACCACCACAATAGGACAAAACTAAAACAATTGCCCAACCATAACAGCTGATAGTATGCTATAGACACATTATGGCAGCTGGAGGTCAGCTTGGTGTGTCACGGCCCCAAGAGGTGAATATAAAAAAAGAAAAGTAGACTTACCGGACTGCCTCCATTTTCAGCTCCATCTTTGCCGGTCCAACAGCAGAAAGCAATACATCTTGAGTAGTGGGCACCGGGGTCGTGGTTCCTTCACATTATTTACATTTTAAAATCTTGTACCTATACAAAAGTTATTTTAACTCATATTTTCATATTAACTAAATATCCTTAAAACATAAAAAAAAAGTCTTAACTACTTTGACCTAGCTGAAGGAAACACATTATCTGTTGCATCGTTTCATGAATTCTCAGAAACTATTTTTAAAGTTTCCCTACCTGTGTGGGAGGTCTGAGTGTGTTGGGCTGCTTGTTGCTCAGAGGCTGGAGAAACAAACTCGACAGGACCTGGAGGAAAAGGAGGAAGAGTGCGTCCTCTTGCTACTCCAAGGTGAGGCATTGCTGCTCTTCCAAGCCCCACCATCGTCTGAGGGGACAAACCTCGGCCATGGTCACTGGAACAGGTCAAATTACACAGTAGGTTGCATATCTGTTTTTCAATATGGACAATGGGTGCAATAATGATCTATCAATGATAGCTTTTAAATAATAAGGGTCTTAGTTATGAAAATAATTAAATCCTTTTTTGACAAATATTTATAAAAGCTACATGGCTCTTAAGACTGGCGATGTTTCATTGATTTACTGCAAATATTTTTATGACCAAAAAGAAGCCTATGATGCCACCAAAATGGGGGGTTACATACATAAACTCAAGACTTTTATGAGAACCTATTTGTAAGACAAATGCCCAGAAAACAACCACACCACTTCAGTTACACCAACATCTGGCTTATAAAGGCTGCAAAGCAAAAGCACCGTCTCAAGGCTCAACACACAATATATGTACTCAGATGCATAAACCAGAAGACAACAGACTTGAATACAAAAGGTTGATTCAGATCACATTTGCTTGATTCTACTGTAAGTGAGGCATGGAGTGGGTGTAAATAGCAGCTAATTTGAGTTGCATCTGTTTTGTCAGATAAACATTAGAAAGGCGACTGAAAAACATGGCTAAAAGCACTTTCTGCACCCCGATCCCAGTTTTTTTAGGCAAACCTAGCTAAAATTAATGCACTAAAATATAAGAGTGCTGTAATAAATTCAACCTTCATAAAGGCTACAATGTTCAGAATTTTTGAAACTGCCTTTTTTGGAGGGTGTAGTTTGTGGTACTATTGTGTTGCATTATGATAACAGGTGTTTCTAGTTTTAGTGCATGTTAGTTAATGCACTGTAACCACTTCTACTTACCCTCTGCCCATCACATCTTTAAATTGGCTGATGCTTTCTGGACTGCTGATGACACCTACTGGGGCACCTTGCAGCTTCACACCACCCAAATCTCCAGCTGCTCCTCTTCCTACAACAACATGTAACAACTCAGTACACAAGGACATGTTATGGGTTAAACCCTAATTTGCAGTGGATCTGAATGGATCATGCCATTTAGGTTTGCTAGCGTCTTGGCTTAACTCACTTACTGCCTGCCTTAAATGGTTGTCTCTATTTGAGGAAGAGACTTAATATAACGATATTGATGTTTAAATGTCTTTTAGGCAACTATGCAACAGAGCGAGAAAGAGACAAAAACAAAGTGTGCACACAAGTGTGCCAGTTAGTCCAGCCAGGGGTGAGCTCATTAGCCCTAAAAGGTAAAAAAATGTTTTTAATACTGACCCACTGGTGCTGTTCCTCTTCCCCATGAAGTCATTGAGGGCTCAATGCCCATTCCTCTAAACATTGAGACCAGTGCTGATCTTGGACCAAGGGTAGGCATGTCAACCTGTAGGGCAGACAAAAGCCTTAGCAGCTCCTAAAAGTGAGTTTGGGTGCTTTGAAGTGGGGTTGTATGAAATACATATCCATAGTGTATTATGTACAGTAGATGTCGGTTGGCACACGCCCACTTTGGAGAAACTGAAGCAAAGCCATATATAATAATTTTGCTGAGGGCAGCAGCAAAATAGAATATTTTCAGACGGTGGACTGGAACATAACGATACTCTATACTGTTACAAATGGAGTCTGGTGGCTTTGAAGAAAGCATTGATAGGTTTCACTTGAAGTTCAGTTCTCGGTCGGAAAGGGCTCTCTGATGGCAATTCACTATCCATGGATAAGAACCTCATACAACCCCACTTAAAAAGACCCAAACTATCCCTTTAATGTTAGGAAATAATATCTAGAAAATGGAAAAAACATGGAAATTGTATATACATATAGACACTTTTTTGTTCCAACCTCTTTTCTTGTCAAAGCAGAGGTCCCCTCTGTAAGGTCTCGCGTCGTAGTTTCAACTGGAGGCGTCTGTCCATGCTGCGGCTCCAGATTATGCAGGATTGCACCTCTCGCCACCCCTACCTTTGGTTCAGCTGATTGGAAGAGCAGCCCTCTGGCTCGGCCAACCATAAGGTCAGTAATTGGTAGAGTCACTCCTCGTCCTTGTGGGGTATCGCCAGATGTGGGGAAACCTCTGGCTCGTCCGACACCAGGCCCTTCTGCAGAGAGCAGCAGCCCTCTACTACGTCCCAACCAAGGAACGCCTGGCATGCTGAGCTCGGGAAGCTTCTTTGGATCCATTTTTTCACCTTCTGATATAACCAATCGACACAACAATGGGTTGACTGCAGGGAAACACTCATAGGGTAAAGTTAGCAGTATGTATCATTGGTGGCATATTACAAAAGAAAATAATGCACACAAAAATGTAATGACAAAATATTTTAATGCTTTATGCATTAAGGCTGGGTGTTGAATCAAACTTTATTATCAAATACGAAAATATTTATTGTGCCACATTTAATTCACAATCATGCCCTTGTGTTATAAATCCAGCGCACCCCACCTTTCCTTTACTGTTGTGTGCTTTTGCTGAGTTAATGACTGGAATAAGTTTTATAATAAAGTTTACCAATATGTTGAATATTCGATGATAAGTTTTTAGCTTCAGGTTCGGTTGTGGCAGTGCATTACGATATATGTGATCGAATTTATTTTTACAACCTTACAACATAGTTGATTCATATGTATTATTTTATTATAATTTAACCAAAAGGGTGTGTATGTGTATAGGGCTGCAACTAACAACTATTTTGATAATCGATTTATTTGTCAATTATTACTTCAATGAATCAATTTTTTTTATTATGTTCAATTCTCTTTAACTACACATAAGAAACACACTAAGAAAAAGGGAAATGTAACAAAAACCACATATATACTTATTCTCAATTTCTTATTCTTATCCATTGTCTGTTTTTTTATTTCATTCATATTTTAGCATCTGCTTTCTTAAATGTGATGCTTTACAATTTTGAGCTTTGGAAAATTTTATATAAATAAAATGCATTCTTATTCTTCAAAGGAAATAAAGGATGCACTGTCCCTGACAGATGAAATATTTAATTGATTTGCAAAGACATTGCTCATGAGACCGCATGGAAACAGTACGCTAGCTAACTTAAGCTATAAATGATGGGAGTTGCCTGACTTCAAAATAATAACACTAAGGTTAATTTGGCCTTATTTCACCAGTCTGACTTATCTTCATTACATTACTATTTATCCATTCGTTTAATGACGTCAGCTATCGAACACTGGACTGTAGCAGTTGCGTGGTTAGCATGGCAACCCAGTTAGCCTAAACAGTAGCTAACGTTCTGCTAACTGGCAACACGTGTTTAAGAGAACGACACAGACCACGTGACAACCACTGGAAATGACATGAAACTGAAATACTTCCAGAAGACCCAAAAGATTAAGAAAACAAGAATAGACTGTTACATGCAACACACTAACATGATAGACGGATACACATCTCACCTGGCACAAGGTGTCAAGTCCGCACTAAATTAATCCACCTGCTGGATTCAATGGATTCAAAGATAGTATCCTCCCTCCCACTCCCTTATTGGATAATCAGTAGATTCTACCGAGACATTGGTCTACGGAACTGTCAATCTTTTAATGTTAATTTACATGAGGTTTTGCTCCACTACATTTATATGACATTTTCTACTTACTTTGCAGATTTAAATCATTAATACAATTTTTTTTTAATATACATTACCAGTCAAAATATTGGACACACCTTCTCATTCAATGGTTTTTCTTTATTTTTTTCTACATTGTAGATTAATATTGAATACATCCAAACTATGAAGGAACACATATGGTATTATGTGGTAAACAAACAAATGCTCAACAAACCAGAATATGTTTTATATTTTAGATTCTTCAAAGTAGTTGAATGAGAAGGTGTGTCCAAACTTTTGACTGGTACTGTATATTAATATTATAATATATTATTATAGGTTACACAACCCAGCACTATGTAAATTAATTCAAATTAGCTCCACCTTTATCAGCTACCAAAGTTAAATATAGGTTATATATATATAAAGTTATGAAATGGGCCACAATGAGTGCTGTTACTTGTACATATTGATGCTAATAATTTTGTACTTTCACTTAAATAACAGGTTTGATGCAGGATTTGTGCTTGTCGCAGAATATATCTCATAGACTGTATAAAATAATGATATCTACTGTGGTATTGCTACCATTACTTAAGTAAAAGACCCAAGTACTTCTTCTCCCAATGAGTCTTGTGAAAGTGAAATTGTAATGTGTGCAATAATGGAAAATCTGTGTCACTTCATGACAATTGCATCAGTCTATTAATGTCAGGGACCTGCATGTCCTGTACTAGACTTTTAATGTTGACTCATGAGGTGCATTACAGTTGCAGTCGAAGTGAAGTAATCTGCAAAACCAATTTTACAAATTTACAACATTAGTAGCAAGTTTTTCTGGGCTCTGATTCAGCATGGCTTGTTTCATATTCACAAAGTTCAAATACATTTGAACCTGGGAGATACAGAAATTTCTGCTGTTGGCCATAGCAGCCCACTTAGGTCACTGGGGCTAAAGTATCTTTGTGCAGCTTGGTGATGGTGAATAATGTGTTTAAAAGGCCTGACCATCTGTTGGCAATAAATCTTATTTACTAATATTTTATGTTGGGGTTTTTTTCAAATCATGTATAATCACAAATTAAGCTAATTATGCCATTGAAATATGTGGGATACAACAGTCACCACACTGACTATGTAAACAACAATTACACAGGAATAATGATTGGTAGAAGCTGTGCCCTTTTGTACTTTTTTTTATCAAGGCTTGTGTCTCTGACCGACACATAAAACATCAAGAACAATGTCCATATTCTAAATGCTTGAGACAAAGGTAAATATTACTGTGTGATTAAACAGGCTGTCTCTGTTGTCTTTTGGGAAATTACCCATAGTCTGTATTTGCAGTGTGTATCACAGCTATATACAGTATTCAAGAGAAATAAGCAATAAATGGCAAATCTAACAGATCTTGGCTTTCACTAATAGTCTCACATTATAATTACAAAGATTTATTTTAGAAAGAAAAGGCAGAACTAAAAAGATAAACATGATCAAAAGATGCTTTGCACACTATAGAACAGCTGCTGACAAGCACTTGTATTGATTTGTGTTTATTTTTTTCATTTGAAAACTTTTTTTTTTCAGAAGAACGCTGAAAGAGGTGGACTAAAGTTCTTTAAAGTCCAAACGCCCACAGAGCTTTGGTTTTCAGGTCACCGGTCAGGCATATTGGCAATTAGCCTTAAACTCTTCTGAAATAATCACAAAAAGGCTCTCAGAGGTATTGAGGTGATGACTTTGTGCTTGCACCAGGTCTATTTAAGCATAAATGAATCACTGTTCCAGAAAGTTACTGCTCCTTTGGTCCTTTTATATTAACCACTGTTTTTTTTAGGGAGTTGCTAGAGGGGATAGAGCATTTAAGATAAACTCTCCTGAAGTCGACTTTTAAGAACTGAAGGGAAAACAGATTTAAGCATTTTGATGAACATGGCTTTTTTTTTTCTATTTCTTTAAAGTCAGTCTTCAATGGATTCCTTTTCATCCTTGGTCCTTGGAGGACATCATATAAACAGCAGCGGGTTGTAATGCCATCTATTGACATAAATAGGTAACTGACACGAATATGAGAATCAAATTGACCTTTCATAATGACTTGAAACACTGCCCCCAAAAACTTTCTCCATACCACAAAACGACTTCAGAATCTGTCTTGATATTATTTATGTTAAACTAAATGCATCATGTCAGTATCAATATGTTGTTTTTTGACTCACTTTTCAGTGTATGTGGCTCAGAAAAATGTCATTGTAAAACAGTGTAGCCAACAGTTTGTCAGTAGGAAGATTTAATTTAATTCTAATTAGAACAAGCCTTGTTTCAAATTTGTTGTAATCAGCAATTAGTAATTGTTTACCTGTTGAGAATAGAGGTGTTGTGACCTTGAATTTAGACTTCCTGCAGGTGGAATAATCATAAATTAATAAGAGTAGGGATGTTTTCTTTCTCAAAAGCTATCAGTGATGTTCCTCACTCTGAGGGTTTTCAGTGCAGCAGCTCAGTGGCAGCTCAGCAGAAATATGTGTGAGTTTGTAGGTGTTACGTGTACCAGGTTCAACATGCTTACTCAGCAAACCCAACTCTCGCATCGCTGAAGTGAAACTCTCCTGTTAGGTCTCTCTAATGTGCATTTTGTTACTACTTGAAAAACAACAACTTTTCTCTACTTCTTTAGTTACAGCCACTCACAGATGCTACTAACTATACCCAACCTGTGTAAAACAACTAGCAATCAAACAATCCAAGAGGCCAGTTAAACTGTTATGAATGCTTATGGTTGCATATATATTGTCACAAACTGGGGCCACACAGCCATGACAAAAGAGGGAGATGCACACAATCAAGCAAATTAACAAATAATTTATTAACTTAAAGAAGAAGAAGACTGTGAGAACAACTTATTTATTATTATGAGCTGATGAGCTAGATGACCCTGTACACATTCCATGTCAAAATAGAGCCTACGCCAATAAAGGTTAAGATAAATCCATTACATTTATGTTTTCTCATCTGCTGCTGTACAACTGTCCAGTGGACTCATAACAAAATTGGCAGTTATGGGAATTGTGACTGGCTTTGACTAAGAATGAAAATCAGGCCACGAGGCTTGCTGTAATTCTCTTTCAACAATTTTTTGAATTTAATCACAAAGGAAGCTACTAATAACAGCTGAGAATATAAAGTCTATGGTCAGAGAAGAAAAGCCAAGTTACATTTATTGACACAAAGCCTGAAGGCCTTTTGTTGCTATGATCTCGTGTAGCAAATGTGATTTTAACTTTTGTTCGTCCACATGAAAATGTATTACATAATATTATTGCTAATGGATCTATTACGATTTTTTTTCTTCTTTTTTACAAAGTCACATGACCTCTTTCTTTTATGCACTGTGATACGTGTTATGAATACTTATTCCTACTTTCTGTCAAATCCTTTTTTGGAATTTGTTTTTCTGTACTGGAAAAGAAAACAATCACATGCAAACTTTGAGTGAACTCTACTGTTTTAGACATTACACTCAGAAACACACTTTCAATCAATTGGGTTCTACAATGATGTGGATTAGCTTGATTTGGAAGTGTGACCTAATCAGAATGTTTATGGCCAAACCAATTAGTTTACCTTCTTAGGATGTGATGAATTATCTTTGGATTGATACTGACAATATTCACTTGTGACTCTGAATACACAAATGTTGATAATGCATTGAATGATATGTTATGAGATAAGATAACATGAGCCACCGCTTGGCTTCTGTACTGAGCTTGTTTTATAGTAAGCAGAATCATACCCATTTAAGTCACTTAAATTATACAAAATATGGCTTACACTGATGTTTGCAAGAAAACACTGTGGTCAGGTAATTCTGAAATGCATGTGTTTCTCTATTCTGCTCCTCTTACATATTGTTGTCATGATGAAATTAGCTGTTTGTTGCCCAGCTCCTGCTCTGTGCCCGATTGTGTCACCTTATTAAGGTCATGTTCGCAAATCCTCAATTTGCTGCCAAGAAAACGAGATAAACAATGTTTATCTCCCCCCGGCCTGTGAAGAGGGACAATCTCCACCTGTCTGCCTTCAGCTGTAATCTACATCTAAAGAGCAGACATTTGACTTCAACTGACTGACTGATAACATTATGCCAGTTCATGTCAGGGGCACAGACGGGCTCCAAGTCGACATAGTCAATAGCATTACCGATCATGTCTAATGCAACATGTTTGAAAAAGACCTGGAGGGATGCTTTTGGTAGTGTTCTCCCACATTTAAACCTTAGAAAATGA
Organism: Anoplopoma fimbria; assembly: GCF_027596085.1. Classification (NCBI taxonomy): domain Eukaryota; kingdom Metazoa; phylum Chordata; class Actinopteri; order Perciformes; family Anoplopomatidae; genus Anoplopoma; species Anoplopoma fimbria. The sequence continues at coordinate 18,655,986 of NC_072461.1, forward strand.
TCGACATGCTGGTGCAATTACAGTTCAAAATGTAAAACTTGATGGCAGCCTGTATCAATCCTGTGAAAGGACATGTTTACTTAATATGTTGGTTTTATTACTGTCCTTACTCCCCAATTAAAAAGGAGTTCCCGGGCTTGTGAGCAAAAGTCACATGCATTCACATGTGGCTTGTTTATTGGGCTGAGTCTTAAGAACCTGACATCGAAACAGGCCACAGGGGATTTTGGCTGCAAGGGGGATCAAAACAAGTTTTGCATTTTGAGTTCATGTCCTCTAATTGGTTCAAATACTTTCACTTCTGGCAAACCACACATTTTAAAATAGGAGCACACAGATCTGCATTTTCAGCTGTCTCAGCGTGTTAACCTAGATACACCAAAGTCCAAGACTTACCCAATCTCACAACTGAATGTACTGTAGGGGGCCTCTGGGCCAGAATCTCTGTTTGAAGGGACTGTTTCTTGTTGGGCATTCAATCAAACGACTACAAAGATACCAAAAACTACAACCACGAAGACAACAAACACATGGACAAGCAAAACCACCACAAAGAGATGGAAAATGACCATAAAGAGATGCAAGAGACATAATATGAACACAGAGATAAAAAACAACCACACTGAGATGCAAAATGTCCACGCCTGTCGACGTAGTTGGTTCCATTACATTTACATTACATTACAGTCATTTAGCAGACGCTTTTATCCAAAGCGACTTACAATCAGTAGTATATTACATATCATTCACCCATTCACACACTGATGACAGGCTACCATGCAAGGTGCCACCATCAGACTCTAACTAACATTCATACAACATCCAGTCCACACCGATGGCAAGCCTTCGGGAGCAACTTGGGGTTAAGTGTCTTGCCCAAGGACACATCGACTGCCGAAGCCGGGTATCGAACCACCGATCCTCCTTGCTCTCCACTACGCCACAGCCGCCCCTCACAAAGATGAAACAGCTCCATTAACTGTGAATAATTTGCAGCGGTTTGATTTGAATTTCTGCATTCTTCTAACAATCTATCCTCATTGCTTGCAAAACAGGTGTAATCCATACCTATTTAACCCCTCGCATTACAAAACCCTCTGAGGAGCTAAAGAGACACTGACATGTTGACAAGTTGATTTGCATAAGCCCTGAGAACTTGCCTCAGAGGCTTTCCACCCTGGAAACATGACCTGTCTCCTCTCACTTCCAAGCATCTGTAATATCCTCATAGCTTAAAGGTACCACATTTCCTTTACAGCAGAGGGTCCAGCAGAAACTGCCAATGGTCAGTGGCATTAATCTAATGTGACAATCATTACTGACCTGTCTGTCCAATGAAGTGGTAGGTAATGGTGACTAAAAGGCCAAGGCTGTGGTGGATGGCATTTGAAGTGTGGGGAGAAGCAGTGATGCCTGTAAGGGAATTGTGGGAGACAGCGCTATCCCCTCCAGAGCCAGAGGGACAAACACACCACAGCTGTTGCTGCCTGGACGATGATGCAAGCGACCAAAATCCTGGGAAGCTTTCCCATATGTCCTCACTGTCTTAAAGGATCATCAGCAGAGTGGGACTTTGTCTTTTGATTTGTCTTTTGGCACTTACATTTGAGAAGCCAAGGCAACCAAGAAAGGCATCAGCACAGTAGAAAAAACATATTGTACACTACAAGAGAGTTGAGTTTGAGTGAGTTGTTCTATTTATAAGTTGATTTTTTCTTGTTGGAGGCACTGGCAAAATGCCATGAGGTTAATTTCCTGTCTCTTCTTTAAATTCAAGAGGAATGTGGGAAAAGCGTGGATGTTAAAGCAAACTTTGCTTTATGGATTCTTTTTCTCCCCCCTCAAGACATGTTTGGCTATGTTTAAGGGCTTCAAAGCAAATATATTTCTCAGGGGTTTCAAACCAGCTCATTGAGACTATGATAATAAAACATATAGATGTGTACTGAGTAGGAGATATTATGTCTGACCTAAAATAGACAAGCGTTAGATTGAAACGACACACAAGAATCTGTCTCTGATTAGTAGGATTCCCTACATCCACTAACAAGGTGAGTAGGCTACAGCTTTGGGAGGGAAGCTTAAGTGCAAAAAAAATCATAAATAACCATAAACCATTCATGGTTTTGCACGCTTAGCTCCTTGAATCCACTTTGAAACCGCTGCCCATATCGCTCATGTCTCCTGCTCGGTTGGCTGTCTGTGCGTCACATTGAGAGGTGCGGTTTGCGCAGCGCGTCTCCCCGAACAGTCCTAATGTGTCCGGTTAGTGAACCGACACACAAGCACTTCGGGAGATAGATATGTTTATATTTTGTAACTTTTTTTTTTTTTTTTTTTTTTTTTTTTTACATTGCTTAGTTTTGGAGTAAAAGTGTTTTTTTTTCCCTTGTAGGGATAGAGACGGATCATTTATAGAAACCAGTCGAGAAACCTAGTGAGTTGTTGGCAGATGTGATGCGGTGCAGCTGCAGCAGCCTCGACCTAAAACTGCTGGACAGGAGCCGAGAGCAGGTTACACATATCCAAATATGCGCGTAATTGGAGTGCACTGGCGAGGCGTCCCTTGCAACCCCTCCGAGATAACGTTGTCGTGATGTACAATACTTCGGAAATTGAGCTCACTTTTAACAAGAGGGAGGATATTTCCGAAGTTATCAATGGCACTCTGCAGCTTTTCTACAACGTCCTCGTCACCATCAGTCCCACCACCATGTGGAACGAGTCGTGCGGGGAGCAGCTGCAGGATTTCGGGTACCCGGAGAAGATCATCATCGGGGTGATGTTGGCGATCATCACGGCGGTCACCGTCATGGGGAACACGCTGGTGGTGATCGCTGTGTGCGTGGTGAAGAAACTGAGACAACCTTCAAACTACCTTCTGGTCTCTCTAGCAGTGGCGGACCTGTCAGTGGCCATAGTTGTGATGCCTTTTGTAATAGTGACAGACCTGACCGGGGGCAAGTGGCTTTTTGGAGAGGTGTTCTGCAACATCTTCATTGGCATGGATGTAATGTGCTGCACTGCCTCCATCATGACCCTGTGTGTGATCAGCGTCGATAGGTAAGTTGAAAAAAGTTAGCAACCCAAGCAGCTTTGGTAACGAAATAGCTCCAGAATTACGCATGCTGTGCACCCTGCGTTTAAACATGAGACCGAGAAGACAATTATATGGCGTTTTGATAAGCTGCTCTAAACCACCAAGAGCAGGAACAGTCAATGTGCCAAATGAAGGAGCCTAATGAATTTGTTTTGTGACAGAGAATTACATTTAAATGCCTCATTCAAGATCAACTGTTCCCATACGCGCGTTTGAAACCACTGAACCAGAAAATGAATACGCAGACTGTGATTACTTTACAGCACGCTTAATTATTTTAGCTTGACCTGACCATGAGCAGTGTTTCCTGCCATTAGGCATGTAGGATCAGCATATCATCAACCTCACAGCTGATGACTTTGATACGTGGTTTACATCGTCCTACATTACTGTTAAGGACACATTGCACCTGCTCTCTATTATTGCACCCCCTTAACAATCAAATTAAATTGTTGTTGGCAAAGTTCACTTCAGAGAAAAACAGAACTACATTTGATGTTTTTCTATTCTGCAACATAGAAAAATACGAGCTTTAACATCCTGGTGTTCTAAATTATTCATTCAAGTTAGTTCCCAAATGCCCCACAGTAAGTTGTTTTAAATTCCACATTAAAAATGAGGAAAGTAAGCACTCATCCCAACCCACCAAGACCCACTCTGCATCTCAGGTATTCTACATGTCACAATGAAGAGCTCAGCCTGAAGACTTGTGACAGATGAGCAGATGTCCACTGCTCCCACTAAGCCACAATTAAATGAAAGTCAAATGAACAGTATCCTTGTTCTGCCTCAGTAAACATAATGAAGACAGAGGCTCATTGTTGTATTGATAATCTGATTATTCCTCCTGGTTGCCAATCAGGCATTATTACCTCGATGCATTACACCCAGAATTATGCATGTTTCTTGCACAAAGAACTTAAGTATGCCTGAGGAGCTAATGATATTATGGGAGGAAATGGATCACAGATATCATTCTGTGTTGTATTGTGATTGACAGAGCTACGGATGTGTTTTGGAACTGATGGGTATCAGTATTAGTTAGGAGGCTAACAAGTCCTTCAGGGGGTTAGGTTAGAGGTCACAAAGGTCACAATGCTAAGCTGTATGGACAGCGTGCGATTTTGAACATAAATGGCCCCTCACTCCCCAGTCAGGTCACAAGCTGGTCTCTCCAGTCAGTAAGGAACCAGATAATCATTGTTGTGCTACACCCTCCTATAGAATAAATTTTATTCCAGTCATTAACTCAGCAAATATTTGAGGAGGACATCATGGTATAAAATAACTAACCTGAGTAGAAATAATTAATGTCAACGTGGTAAACCAGGCCTCTCTTTGTATGCTGGATGAGAATAAGTGGGTGTGTGTCAAACAGGCACTGTCAGATCTCATGGCCATTGTCTGTAATAATGGAAGTGAGTTGCTTATAGTATAAACTCAGACAGGCCAAATGCACCCATCTGTGAGTGCACATGTCTGAAAAGAAAGGGAAGGTGATTGAATCTCGTACCATACAAACAAAGTGTGCACAAGTACCAAACTACATAATTCTAAAGGATCTTTTCCATGAACCTGCTTCTTTTGGACCTCAAGACTAACTGAGTATTTGAAATAATTATGAAGTCAGTTTGGGATTTTTTGGGCACACAAGCTGTACAGAGAGCTCTGTAAACTGTTTGTGCTGATCTCCATGAAAACAGGCTTGTTTTAATTAAGCAAAGCAGAGTGTGTTCAGTATACGATTCACATTGGGAATCCTAGAGATAATTCATTAGAATGGGAATTGCCAATTAGACACATGATTAGCTGTAATTAGGGCTCACTCACTGTCATTTAGGATTCCCAAGGACATGCATTGTAAAAATTAGGCAGAACAGAAGGGAGAGCTTCAGATTAGGCTCGGGGTTGAACAGGTTTGTTTGTAGGGGTTATACAGTCCCTGAAAACTAGGTGCTCTGCTGCAGAGGGATATTGATTGTCTCTCAGCGCTCCTTTGGGTTTACAGGGCTGTGGCGTAGTGGAGAGCAAGGTAGTTCTCCAATCAGAGGATCGGTGGTTCGATACCCGGCTTTGGCAGTCGATGTGTCCTTGGGCAAGACACTTAACCCCAAGTTGCTCCCGAAGGCTTGCCATCGGTGTGGACTGGATGTTGCATGAATGTTAGTTAGAGTCTGATGGTGGCACCTTGCATGGTAGCCCTGTCATCAGTGTGTGAATGATATGTAATATACTACTGATTGTAGTCGCTTTGGATAAAAGCGTCTGCTAAATGACTGTAATGTATATGCCAGTATGAACAATGTGGTGCTAGAGTAGTGGGCCCTAGTTTGTAGCGCCAATGAATTTCAACTTCAATAGAAAATCTCAGAGAAACTTTCGTCATTCTGGTGAAATACAGAATCTCTGAAAAAGGAGTTGTAGGCTCCCACAAAATAAACTGAAATAATGAAGACACTTATACTTTACAAGACAGGCTCTCAAGATTAGTTCAAGGGATGTGGCACTTCCATGTAGTTGGAGGACGAGAGATATATTTAAAGAATGAATATAATGGATGCAGCAGAGCATGAGCTATCCTTGAATGTTAAGGGGTTGGTAGAACCCTCAAAACACTGAATCCTACATTTCCCATATTGTAAGTAAACAGTGTCTTTTTGTTAGAGCACCCCTGTCTGGTAAATGCTCATGTCTTTCAAACTCCATGCCTTTAGAAAGCTCCCTCTAGAGCCAAAGAATACTTTTTTCGCAGACTTTAGGTACATACTTTGAGGAATAAACTGAACAATTGCCTCTTTAAAAAAGCAGGAAAGAAACAAATTACCACAAACAATAAACATAGGTCTGGGATCCTGGAGCAGTTGTGCACTTTGCCCAGTTGGTAATCCAGCTTTGGTCTAATTCTAAAGTCTCACTGTATTGTGACTCAATTTGCATTGTGACTCAAGTCATTGTGTGGTTTAATGGTGCCTTTCAATAATATTCCAAATATTTTAACAAATGTTTGCAGACATTGAAATACTATTTATACTCTCTGAGCCATCTGTCTAGTGACAGTGGTTCAATAAGAAAATAAGATTTGCGGTTTTAGTAATCTATGTGGGAAATAATATTCTCACAGTGGTTAAACAGTTGTAAGCTTTTCACATGCCATGTACCATGCAGTAACATCTAGATTAAGGGGATACATACAGTATGCTATTTAATATTAGAGGTGTGTGATATAAATCCAATTCTCTATCATGGTTTTATGGTTTTATATATCATTTTATGGAAAATAACCTGAGGAATTGTGAATGGATAAAATAACATGTGTGAAAGTGTTGATCTAAAGTAAGCTAATTAAAGTACTCCATCACATTCATACAAAAAACATATGAACAGTCCTTCTCTATATGGCAAAAATATCTGTTGTTTAATACATTTATTTTGTCGATATTGACTTTGCATCCAACTCTACTTAATATCTATTACGATTCTAATTGAGGTGAAATTACCTTTCAACTTTTTAAATAATATTTCACTTAAATAATAAACAAAATAATCTTACATTAATTCAAAAGCTGAATATTCAACCTATTTTCTATTGTTTTCTACTCATCTCCAAACCATCTACTATAGCAATAATGTCCTTTATAAATCTGAGTTTGGTAACCATTTTTCACCCAGTAAAAGCAAGCTATTGACAGACGTGAAGAAAAGGTTACCCATCCTGTGGCCTGGGTCCCGTCAAAATAACTGCAGAATACTCTTCAGTGGTATTGATTTTCAACTGTATGTGCAAATGCGGATATATGGCCGTGAAAGCCATGCTTATGGATGAGTACCCATTCAGCACCTCCAGCCTCTTTAAGTGGAGATTCAACACTGCAAATTGAACCTAACACACCCCAGCACTGACCCAGTCACAGCAGAAGAGTCCAGTCTGAGTGTTGGGAAGTGAATATAAGAGAAACTATATATGGATGTAGGTCTGCTCTTTCAGAAGATATCCCAGCATGCAACTTCGGCTAAGGCATAGTCACTTTTGTGCCCACATCCCTAAAAAGTTAGGATCTCTTTTGGCTACCCTCAGTTTTTACCTTCAGTGAGAGTAATACGCTGTATGTTCAATAATTCAAAAGTAAAATATGAATGATTTATTCACAACAGGGGGAAGAGAGGGTAGTCCTTTTCTGTAGTTTCTCACACATCTAAGAAAAGACAGCGCTAAAGGATTGGAGGAGCTTGGTATAGCATGACACATACAGTAGTTACATTTGAAAATCAAATATAGCCTGGCTTGACTACCAGTGAACTTGTGGAAGATGGATGGGATGTAGTCCAAGAAAAAAAAATTCACATAACTACAGTAATGTAAACTTTTCCACCAAGGTTCAGACTAAAGAAAACACAGTGTAGGTGTGATCACACCCGTAAGCTTCTGCAAGGGATTTGAGAGAGGAAATGACACTAGCTGAGACCCTTAGATGGCATCAGAATTAGCCACAGCCTTCGCATGCTTTCTGCCAACTGGTGTGTCAATGATGAGCCGAGTTCACACACAGCTCCCCTATTGACCCTCTCTCCACATCTGACAATGTTTTTGTGAGGTCGGCGAGTAACTTCCTCCCAGGAGAGGCAGAGCTTGGTTAGTGCAACTGGGGAACATCCACCCGCAGCAGCAGCAGACACAGATGACTTGACCCAGCTGACGCATCCTCAGGTAATGTGATGTGACGCCTAGGCTCCACTCTCTCAGGCACTATTCACTTCCCACTTGTCGAGCCATCTCGCTGAAACGCGGAGGATTGGACATCTCCTCCTAGGCCAGTGCGATTAGCTCAAAGACAGTTCATGCTTGTAAAGGAAAGCTAAATCGGGACAGAAAAGTGTGTTTCGATACTAAATAGGAAGTAACACTGCGTTCTTTAATGTCGTGATCACAACCATTTTACAGAGACTGCTTCATTTTAGAGGGTTAAGAAACCACAAGAGACACATTTATGTTTCACGCCATTACAGCTGTTTCATACAGAGAAGACAAACCACTCTCATCTTTAAAGAGGAAACAGTATTTAAATTTAAAATCCACCACCCACATCATGTAAACAAGGACTTCTTCCAGAGCAAAATTGCTGTCAATGAAAACATTTCAGACCAGCATTAAATAAAAAATGCTGTCAGAAGGCATTTGGCAAGTTAATCATTGATAAATGCTGCTTGTACTGTCAACCGCAGCTCACTTTACGTGCTGTTTGACTCTCTGTTTGACTTCTTTTACAGAAGCACATCAAGGGAAAGACAAATTGTCCATCAATCATGTGGTCAAATAGGATGATATGTGTGGGAATGGAGCCAAAGGGGGTTGAAATGATTGAGAAAAGAAAGTCAAAGGTGGGAGAGCAGAATGATGACAAGCAGTTGCTTGTAGTTTGTCTTTTGACTCTGTGATTTGTCTTTAGTTTTACCAAAGTAATTGAAGTATTTGAAGGCTTGTTGTTGGCTCATTAGTAAAAACAAACATATCCAGGTCAATGGATGGGTCCACAGTGGAATGCTGCAACCACGCCTTATGGAAGTTATCATATTTGGCAGATTTCAACATGTTCAGATTTCAAGTTTTCTTCTTATATGCAATAGGAAGTAGTACATTGTAATGGATAAGATGCTTGTTCTCTGTTAACCTCCTGATGAAACGTGTAATGAAACGAAGAAAAAAAGAAAACCGTAACCAACAACATATACTTATACACAATGTTTATGCATCCAAGTGTTTAGGACAAGGATTCAAATACCTTTAAAAACAAGAATCAGTGAGTGGTTCATTACAGCTCAAGTCAATCATTCAAGCTAACTAAACCTTAATTATATAGAACATGGTCAACATTCATCCAAAATGTTAATTACACTTTTTAGCACTATCTGGATTTGTTGAATGGCACAAAAGCATGTCATGACTAAATATGTCCGATTCCTCTCCAGTTGCTTTCTCACTCTGTACTATTTGAAGAGATCCTCCTAATTTGCAAATAGTTCAAGAAAAAGTGTCGGCTTCTAAACCATGGGCAGAAATGCAACATTAAACTGAATGTGATCTGATAAACAAAACAAGACGAAGAGAACCAGACCAAGAGTCTACAGCCATGCCAGCAGCTCTGTGAGGCTGTACTTGGACCCAGTGGTGCTTTGAGCTCAATGGTAGTCTTCGTAGTGTTCATCATCTCCCCCACCCACACCTTTAGAGGAAGAAAAGTCTACATTCTTCATATCGGATGCATTGTCTGTTTTTCCACTTTGTCCTTGAAAAATACCTATCGGTTCTGTAAACCTACAGACTCTCTGTCTGAATGATCACCATTGCTAAAGCCACACACTTTGAGAACGACTGGTTTTACCTGTTAACATGCAAACATTTACATGCAAAACTTAATGTTTAAACGTCACAGAGATTCATGTTTCACTGACACAAGGTCGTTGATTTGATTTATTGTGTTGATTTATTGGTTGTCTCTGTAGGGAGCCACTTAAATCAGATTTGCCTACGCAACTAATCAGTGAGGTCTTGAACCAGATCCAGCTATGCTTCATATTTAAAAAGTAGAATTGATGGATCAAACACTGAAATTAAAATATTCAGCCAAAGTGTTTCACAAATTAATATAAAGGTTATGAAGGTTATGTTTTGGGCTGTCATGCTGAGGTTTTGAATGATTTGCAAGTTCCTTATATGTGGTAAAAAAAACATCTGACCCCAATTTGATGTTTCTGTTTTCCTTCCTGGAACTGAAATTATAAACAGTTGATGTTTTGAGGGAGTTTTATGAACCCTGGGTTGATGAAAACTGTTAGAAGACCTTGTTTCCTGAAAAGCTGGGGGGATCTCACTTTCATATGTAAGCAGCAGTGTTGGTACGTTGCACATACCTGTGCAATTAGAAGATGATGGATTACTAACACAGATAGAGATCTGAGTTTTATTTTGCTATTCCCAGCTTGTCACCCTATTTACCCAGCAATCTCTAGGGACAGGAAGAGGAAAAGGGCAAAGTGCTGAGTGACTTTAGTATGGCATAATAAAGGTGGGGTCTATTATTCATCATGATTGAACAAAGGGCCAACGAGCATTTACAAAGCAGTGCGATAATAGGTTTCCTTTTGATTGAGCTGAGAGGCTGCAAACACACCATGCTGTGGATTGCAGATAATATGTTCGGAACGTTAAGCATATTGCTGCTGTTGCAGAACAATGCAAGTCAAGTTTTGGCATTTAGTTCAGCTGTGAACATGAACTGAATATTTAAACGGTCCATTAAATCTGGCATTAATGTTCCTCTACACAATAACTGAGTAGTTAAAGGGATAGTTTCTATGTTTTGAAGTTGTATGAGGTACTTATCCATAGTCAGTGTATTACCTACAGTAGATAACGGTTGGCACGCCCCTAGTTTGGAGAAGCAGACAGGAGTTACTACACTGAAGCAAAGCAATGTACTGCTGTAGTGAGGTGCAGAAGCAAAACTTATTTTAGTCACCTAAAAGAAAGGCACGCCTAAAAAAAATAATATCAGTTTAAGTTTATGCTATATTTAGAATATAATATATAAATTTCCCCACTGCGGGACTAATAAAGGATTATTTTATCTTATCTTATCTTATCTATGCTCCAAAATTCTTTTTTTGTTAAAAAAACTAATACAACCTCACAGAACACAGGGGTTACTGGTTTGCCACGGCCTTGATGGATTAATTTGTTTGTGTAATTGTGTGACTTTGGTGAATCAGTAGTATGTAAAGCTGTCTCATGGCAAGGTAAACCAACTAAAATATTCTAAATATAGTGTACACACAGGTAATGCACTCATACAACACCAGTTGAAAACATCCAAACTATTCCTTTAACTGAAACCAGTGACCAACCCTTAGCATCCATGTGTATTTATGTTTAGAGGGAGCATAAAGTATAATTGATTCTATTTGAGCATAAACTGCAATGCTGCCAAAGGCAACAGCTCATAACAGCAATCCCGTTAGACATGCAGACATTTAATTGCCTCATAATTCTCTCACTGATACATCACTCTTCATATATGTCCACTGCTGTGTATCAATCTACTGTAGTTGTCAGTTAATTCTAAAGTCATTATCCAAAAGTACAGTATAATGGAGATGTTTATTCAATGTAGCTCAATGTGACTTTATAGCTGAAATGTTTTCCTCTTACCCAGGTCAGGTAGATGCTGAGAAGTTAGTGATCTAACCCGCAGCACTGAATAGAGTTTGTATTCCAGCTGTGAAATAGACTTATGGCAACCCATCACTGCCAAACTGCCCTTTAGCAAGACAGTGAATCCCAGAACTGACCACTAACTGGGTCATCGCACTGTTGGCCGCCTTGCCAACCTTCCAAATATAATCCAGGGCATTAACAGTTAATTCTCAACAGCAGTTGACCAAAACAATCTCACCACAAGGTTGTATTTGAGCATTCATACTTGAAGTGCTTCGGGAAATGGAAATGTGAAGATCTACAATTCAACTGGGCAGTTTAATCTCCAGCTGATTAGGAGGCTCCAAGACACAGGCTTCTAATGGACCTTGGGTTGGGACAGTTGTGTCAATTGTATGAGCATCTTTGAACCCATTGCACACATTCTGGCTATCAAAACATATCAGGTTTTAGGGACACTGGCATGTTGTGTACTGTCTGTAGATATTTTGCTTCTAAGCTCCATGACAACACATTGGCATACTGTATGTTCAGTAGGCAACTTACATTATTCAAAGTAGAGAGACTCTTTAATATTACTTGCGACTGTCTGTTTGACTGTCTGTTTGACTGTCTGTTTGACTTCTATTACAGAAGCACATAAAGTGAGCAACACATTGTCAACTGAATGGGAATGGAGCCTAAGGGGAATGAGAACCGAACGTCAAAGGGAGGAGAGCAGAATTAAATCAGTGGCTTGTTTGTCTCTTGACTTTGTGATTGGTCTTTACTTTTACCAGAGTATTGTCATTGAGAGTCATGAGCTCATGGTCATTGCAAAGGTATTAAGGTGACTGTACACTTAAGCTTTTAAACATTTATCTTGTATGCCGTAGGCAACCATTATTTGGGGCTTGTCGTGGGCTTATTTTTAAAACATATATATTAAGGTCTGGCTTGTTGTCAAATCTATGTCAGCTACAGCAGGTCCAGGATGGGTCCATCATGGTTTGCTGCAATCACACTTAATTGAAGTTACAAGATTTAGCAGATTTAGTAATAGGAAGTTGTACATTGCAATGGATAAGAGGCTTGTGCTCTGTTTACCTTCTGATGAAACATGAAATGAAATGCATCCAAGCGGTTCATGAAAGCTCAAGGCAATCATTCAAGCAACGCAACCCTAATTATAGACAACATGGTCAGCTTTCATTCAAAATGTTAATGACACACTTTATCACTGTCTCTTTATCTGCAAATAGCTAAAAAATAGCTAAAAAAAAAAAAGATGTAGGCTACTCAGCGATTGGAAGAGATTCAACATTAAAGTTAATGTGATCTGATAAAACAAGATGAAAAAGGAAGAAGAGACCGAGACTAGAGTATACTGCCTTGCCAGCAGCTATGTGAGGCTGCACTTACCCTCAGTGGTGCTTTGTTAAGATCAGCCAGCTAACATGCTCAGAATGACGATGATGGTGCTAACGTACTGATGTTCAACATGTTCACCACCACCATAGTTTAGCCTGTTAACATGCAAACATTTACAAATTAGCAGCAAACATAAACTGATTAAGTTGAGGATGATGGGAATGCCATGAGAAAAGTCGAGGAATCATTAAAGTCTTTGGGAAACATTGTCTGGGGACCAATCTATTAAGTAGATATTACACTATTACACTGGATAAGCGAGAACTTTGACCAGTAGTTGGCAGCTGATAAGAAGTCAGGGGATCACTCAAGTCTGTAGGATTCATCCTCTGGGGACCATGAATGCCCATCCAAAATGTCACAGCAATCCATCCAACAGTTTTGGGGATATTTCAGTTCGGACCAAAGTGGTGGAACAAATGACCAACCAACGTTGCCGTCCATCTAGAGACACGCAGCTAGCATGGCTATTAGTTTGCTAGCTTAGAACCATTTGCCAGTTTTGGTGAACTGTGTGGGTGTGCCCGTATCTGAGTATGTCCACTGTGGATTAGCCCTAGTGAGACGAAGAAGGTGTACTATATTTTCTTTACTGTGAAAATTGAAGACATCTCTTTGAAATAACCTTAGAAACTTTCCTTCAGCTCTACTGTAGCTCTTAAGAATTATACACCTTCATTTATTTTGTCTACATTAAGCTCATTGCGCTGTATAGCATTTTGACTAGATTGACTGTTCCTAACTTATCACTATGTGCACTGCTTCGGCTACACAGCAGTGACATCAGTATTATTACCTTGTTGTCACAGCTGTGCTTGCGCACTCCTAATGGTATTTTGTTTGTTTATCTTTCAAATGAGTCTGCATAAAGATGAATCCTGGAAATGTACAAATGTGAAACTGTACATCTACTGTAAATGTGCTTTTCCAGTAAAAAGAGACTTATTAACTGAGTTATGTTCTCTCTCTCACTGCTCATAGGCGAGATAAACAGCGATGAAATTGCTCTTGTAATGAATATTCCTGTCATCAGCCAGAGTTGTGTCTGGGCAGTGCACACTGTGCTCAGAAAGGAACACAGATTCCACCTCCATATCTTATGTTCTGATGCATATCACATGGTGCAGAATCAAATTATATTCTGTTCACTTTCTTCTCCTGGAAAACATTAATATCAGTCCTGCTGATGTAAGCAGTAAAGCAGCTTTTGTCTATTTCAGCTTGAATTATACAGTATCCCCCCTTTGTGTACTTTTCCTCATTTGTTTTATCTAAATGTTCCTTTATAGAATATTACTTTATTGTTTGATTTTAAGATTGCATTTTCGCAATTAAACTCACACATCCAACATCTGGCTGAAGACCGAAGGCCTACTGGGGATCAAATTAATCATTTAGAAGATCAGAAGGCCTAAAATCTCCAATTTAGGTTGAGAACCGGAGAACACACAAAATGCAGGAAATTAAGTCAAGAATCAATGAGCTGCTTTTATTTTTTTCATATGACATCATAGACACTAGGAGAAAAACTCCTAGTGAAAGAGAAAACCTGTACATATCTTCTTTGGTGATGTTAAATGGCTATTTAAACAGAGATGACTCAACTGTTACCATATAGGTAAATATTGATAGGCCTTAGGCAAAGTAATGCAGGTTTATTTCTATAGTACCCTTCAACAACAAGGCAATTCAAAGTCCTTTTCAAAAGACATTAATACATTAACACATTGATATAATGAAATTTGTAATCTTGTTATTTTGAGGGAAAACTTTATTTTGGGGTTCTTGGAGTGAATTCATCGAATGCCAATCATTTAGGGGTTAGTCTATTAAATTCACTGCAACCAGGAAAACGACGTGATAAACATTTTGAAAGATAAAAGAGGTTAATTGTTGCTGAGGGTTAGATGAAGGGAGAATTTAATTATAGTGGAACTTTGGGGTTTGTTTGTACATGATTGTTGTTGTTTTGTTTTGCCTCTTCATAAAAATGGATATGGGAAACTTACACTGGAAAATATGATTTATGCTCTATAAAAATTCCCAGGAAATAATACATATGAACCTTGAACTGTCAGGTGTCAGAACTACATACCAGACACTCATATTTCCCACGTGTGTGCACATGATGAAGCATTCATAATTATACAATTCAGCAAGAATACAGGCATATGTAGCATTCTCTTGCCCTTAGCTGAGTTTTTAAATATATTTGATATTTTCATGTCCCAAAAATAAAAGGTCAGTAAGATAATATAAAGAGCAGGAAAAGCATAGTCTTCAACGTTTGCCTTCATGTTACATGACTCAGGAACAAGTTAGGTAGAACTCCTCCTCACTGTCTTTTTCCATTTGCAGAGCCACAAAATGATGACATATAATCGACCACACAGCTACTTCAACTACTCTAACTGCTGGGTAGTTGCCAAATTGGAAGAAAGAGAGTCGGCTCAAAAAGGAGCTGCCTGTGGTATCCTTGGTAACTAAAATTGTTCAACAACTTTTTTCTGAAAGGTCAGAAGTAAAATGGGAGGAAGTGGGGAATTAGATTCCTCCCCCACATCTGAGACTATCTCTAAGCTTATTTAATTTTCGAGGTGTCCTTTGAGAGGACGAGCGCCGTTGGTGACAGAACCAAAGG
This sequence comes from Anoplopoma fimbria, assembly GCF_027596085.1. NCBI lineage: Eukaryota > Metazoa > Chordata > Actinopteri > Perciformes > Anoplopomatidae > Anoplopoma > Anoplopoma fimbria. Next base: position 18,671,346 of record NC_072461.1, read on the forward strand.
AACCAAAGGGAAGGTGACTAAGATGGAGGGGCTCTTCACATTCGCTCACTCACATCATCATGACAGGAAAAAAAGAAGAAGATGGACTCGCTGGCACATATTTATTCACCTTCCACTAACAGACTTGAGTCATTGTATAATAATGAAGAGAGAGTTAGCACACACATTAATATTTGAGTGAGCGTTTTGGGATCTCACTAAATGAGTTTGCTGAGTTGGGGCTGCAGGAGGGATGCTGACCATAGTAAATGTAGTCTTTGTTGGGCAATAATAGCACTACTCATACCATATTACATGAAAATTAAAGATTCTTCTTTAACATATCCCTCTGGGGCAGTGGAATGGATGTAGAAGCACAAATTAAATGTTCTGCTAGAAAAATAGGTCTATAGAGGCTTTGTATCTGCACCAAAAAAATCTGGTCACCATGGCTGCCGTGATAATGGAAGTGCATTAAAGAATTGAAGGGAAGGAAAAAAAAAGGCTAAATGCACAATGAAGTGGCAGACACAGAAAACTGTTCCTAACTTGTCTCATGAAAAACATGAATGAAAGACCACCACTTAAAAGAGCACAAACACAAGGTGTATGACTAAAAGCTTTTGTTGACTGATGAGCTTCCTAACAGTGCTAGTCAAAAAAATATTTTTTGTTGTTTATGCAAATGTAAAATTGGTGGTAACCTAATTATTTTGCTTACATAATAAGTTATTTATAGTCAGGGCCATGGAAATTAAGGTTGTGACCAATTCGCTTCTGCTCCAGAATATTAACTACAAGAAGCAGTAAGACATGAAAGGGAGAGATCATGTTCTTGCTTTTATACAGAAGAACTTACAAACACGAGATATAACATGTTAATTTGTTGCCTAAACCTAAATGAAGCGATTTCTTCACCAATGTAACACCAACGGAATTGAGAGGACAATTGCTTAATACATAACCGTAATTTCTAGCAGACAGGATTTTCCAGAGAGACAAAAAAATACTTTATGAAATGGTGTATCATGCACACTTAAAAATAATGAAAAAATATTTATCACACATAGTGTGTATGTAAAGGTGATTTAAAAGTAAATATTTGACTGGTTTTGGAAATTGGTATTGGCAATTGGCATGAAGGACAAAACTCAAACATGCGATGAAAAAAAGAGGATTTTTAGCTTGTTCTCCTTTGACCATGACGAAACCCAAGCCTAGCCCCATTATTTTCAAACAATACATTTAACAGCATAACTCTAATCTTTAGTCAGAAACATTCTCGTCATGATGTACTGTGTACTACAGAAAATATAGTTGGATGATTGTGTTCGACTCAGTTAGTTCAAGCCATGGATCACAGATCAGGAGATGGAGTGTGAGTGCTTTTGAAGTGTCTTGAGGACTGGAAGAGCGAGTGCTCCAAAGCTGCCATTATCAGAATGATAAGGTTTAAAAAAAAAAAAACCAGCCGTGAGTATCAGGGCCAGATGAGGCTGTTTGAGTCCACTGGGAAAGGGAGTCCGAAAAGTGAGCTGAAAAGAGAGAACAACGTTAAATAATGTGTGTGATGGGAATGTGTTTTTTCTCCCCTTTAAACCTAAGATGACACACACACACTCACACACACAAACACATATTTATATATATATATTATCTGTCATGCTAAATATAGCATGACAGATAATATTTTCCATCCTTGTATGTCCTTGAATATTATTGTGTTCATTCAGTAGATTCAGGAGGATGGTGCATTAGAGAGGTCAAAATTATAGTTGGATGATCTAACAGTGTCTGAAACTCATGCACCCTACACACCTTTCCGATGTCGGAATTTGGAAAATCACGCCCACATCAGGCAGAGATTGGCCAGGTGTGTGGAAGTGAGACGGTAATCAATTTTCTTATGCACGAACAAGCGCCACACTATGAATGCCTCCCACGAATGATTTTGTCCTTCTCTTTTGAATGATTATCGTGTCTCTGCCCTCACTATCCTGGCAGGCTTTTCAAAACTCCTTCCAGTTTGGCCGGTCAGAGCTCTTTAACCTTCTGTTTTGGTAGGATGACATGTTAATTGAACTAGTCTATTTTCAGTATAGCCCACTGTTAAGTCACCTTGCTGTGCTATTTTGTGGAACGTTGATCTGGTCAACAAAGTTGTGATTGCAACTCGACTCATCTGTGGCTTTACTGAACTACCTTATATTGAGTTGCTGAGTTAATGTGTAGCTTTTTAGTTGCCATACTCTTCTATTTCTATGACTCTATTCTCTATAATCTATTCTGTAGAAACCTGTTTAGAGTATTTGCTTTGTTTTCCAAGGACACTCTGCTCTGACAGGGATGGGCACGCTGGCTGTTTGAAGGGGAATCCATTCATCAATGTGGCACTAATAGCTGCCCATCATCTCTATTGCTGTGAGAGCCAGTAAACACCCGGCAGGGACAGGTGGTGTGCTGTGCAGAGGCCATAAAATATCCACAGTAGTCCTTTACAACAATTAGGAGGAAGTAAAACAGACATTATAAAGGCGTCAGAACTTAAAGTCAGATGAATGGCGGCATTGTTTCTAGGTGTGCCTTTTAAGTAACCGCAATGGTTCTGTAAATAGCTCACCATTATGAAAAGGTTACGACTCCAACATTATTAGGAAGCGGGATAGTTTTTAAATGGTTGTCAGGGGGGCCATCTGTGGGCAAACAAAAACTAGAAGGATATAGGGATCCCATTGGTTTGTGGACAGCGATTTTGAAGCAAGAGGGTGGAGCTAAGTACAATAAAAGTCTGAAGAAGACATTTTTTAGATGACCACAAATGTACCAATTAACTTTAAGGAACTGCAATCACACTGTGTTTTATGGTAATGTGTTCACTAACTGTGGAGACATTTCAATCTGGATCAAAGTGTTGGACCAACAGACTGTCTCACCATCACTGCTATCCCTATCCCACGCAGCTGTCCTGGCTAGAAATAGGTTGAGTGCTTTAGTTTCACCAAATCTCAGATGTGAATGAAACCCTTACCTTGCACATAACAGCCCATACAACATTATATCTCCCTATCACCCTGACACTAAAGTAATGCAGGAGTAATGAAAGAGTAATTAGGTAATTAGCAGCTATTTCCATGGCTAGATATAACTAGGGTTAATTGGGACATAAAGATAAGTTGGAAAATTAGTTTTTGTAATTTGGGTGAACTGACATTTTATGCTTAATATCATAGTCATTTCAGGCAGCCCAACACTTAGAATCCTGCAGTCGCGTCCTCAAAGTATTATTTCATCAAAAAGATCTATTGAGCATAGAATACGTTTTTGAGTCATCATAAAGTATATGCAATTTTGACCTACTCACTCTCTGGTAAACATGTCTTTTGTTGTGTCAGTTCCCAAGCATCTTCTTCTACATGTCATCTTAAATAAATGCCAACACTGTTCAAAGTTTGACTGTTTGACACCAGTCTGACCTAAGCTGGCAGAACTGTGGCTTGACGTAAGAGACAAATGTGAGGGATGAAGTATGTCTGTCCAGGGATGACTGTTTGGAGTCTGGATTTATGTAAGAGTCTATTAGAGACTTTTTTTTTTTTAAACTGCAGCTGCTATTTTACGCACTCATTCAACCTTAAAGGGAGCAGAAGCCAGAGAACAAAACAGAACCTGACCTAAAACGGTTCAAGTTTGTTTGATCTAAAAAGAGTACAGCAGAATTCTGTGTCGTGTATGAAACAGATGGGATTACTCCTTTGCTTCCTTGTTGAGGAGGAAATTACAGCTCTGCAGTGTGCTCTGTGAGAAAAGCAGCTCACTTTCCGTTTTACGGAGGTTCCTCAAATAGAATAGGAGAGCTGAAGCATTCCTTGAGGACTGAGGTTGTTGTCTGATGTTGGAGAAATCCCAGATCTCTCTCTAGACAGATTTGATCCTCTTCAGTCTAGGTCAGCTCAGAATAAATACTGTGCGGTGATACTGAAATAAACATTGTTTCATTTTTGTTGTAATTCATTTTTTACCCAAACAGAAACCTTATTGGTTTAGGGTTATTCAGGTTAGTATAACTAGAACACTGTACACCAAATATCAATGAGAAAAAAAGCTTTTCTTAAAATATTTTGCAGCAACAGCAATTTGCATGGAACACAGAGTGAGCAATGGATTGGGTGTTTTCGGATTTTCCCCTTTTTTAAGCACTCTCATTCACTTTATGTAAAACAAACCAAGCATGAGCGCAGGGAATCCACACTACTGAATGCTGGATCAAAAAGCGGCCAAGCTACATTAAGTTCTTGAAGAGCCAGTTCGGCAACAAACATGCTCTGATTTCAGGCGATGTCTGCATCTCTGTGCCAGATACTGTTTCAAAAAATGACATTCTGCCTAAAATGGGCAGTACTTCACTTTTTTCACAGGCTCATTATGGATTGCCCTCAAGTGTATGCCGTAGGAATTTTAAATGCCTCAGTGAGATGAATGAGTGAGGATTCTCCAGTGGAGAGTTTCTGTGGGAAATAAAAGTCATTTGACAGACTTCCCTCCCGGCCTGATGCTTGCTTTTGAGGAGATCCTGTTCTAAATTTACCACATCTCTGCTCAAAAAACTGCATCCTGGTAAATATTTCACTGAGTATTCCCTCTCAGACATAAAAGGTTTGATTGGTGCTCCTAGAGATGACTGACGACTGTTGCACACCAGGGTTGCTTGCAATGTTTCATGCAGAAAATAGTTCACTTTACTGTGCCCTAGCTGGTAGCCTAGCGGAAGTAATGGAATTCTGCATTAGCTCGGGCATACTGTTTGTCAGTGGCAGGGTAATCCCCGAGGGCTGCTGGGACTGTGGATATGTCCCAAATCCTCCAGAGATATAAAAAAACCACACTCTAAACTCCCCATGTGTGTCACTGTTACTGTTTAGTGCATGGTGTTTTCTGGGAGGTGATTATAATCCGTTATTATTGGGTTTTTTTTTTAAAGATTATGTGCTTCCTCTGAGGTGTGAGGTATCCCATGTGTTTTTTAAATATGTTATGCATTTAGTAAAATATGCTACAATTTCATATTTATTTTTGCATTTGGCTTTAATTAGTTGCATATTGCAGATACTAGGTTGAATATTGATTTTCATTTAGGCTGCTATCATAAATAGTTCTGTTAACAATGAATTAAATATGAGAGGGGTCTCTTGTAATAAAACCACAGATAATTATCTCCTGATTTTTTAGTTCTGTTTTGGCTCTACTGAGGTTTTTAATATGTCTAAGCTCATTGTTTTGGTTTTATTTCACTGTTTTGAGTCGCTCTCCCAGCTTTCATTAGTGTTTTCAGACGCAACAGACAGCTGTTTTCAGCTATTTTCAGCTTAAAGGCTTTAAAAACCCACTGTAGACTACATATCCATCCTCAAAAAAGCAAACAGACAGGTTAGCAGCTAGCTAGTGAACATAATGGAACATTTAAAAGCTGATAAGCCGGATATTTCCCTCAAGAGTTGGTGGTGCAATATAGACTTAAAAGAAAGGTAATATTAGACTTACATGTGTTGGATAGAAATAAGACTCCCAACGAATGATGATGTTGATCTTTTGGCTGCCCCAAAATGGCTATAAAATCAGTTATTCCAGTTTTATTAATTCTTCACTTATTTGTTAAGCATATTTCAGTTATATTACATTTTTGTTTATTCACATATTTTGCTCGTGTTCACTTGATATTATTGGTGTTATGAACCTCATTTTGCCTGGATCCTTATTATTTACCTTTCACTGTCACTGGCTCTCAGGGGTCAGGCGAGTTTAATCCCTTTATGTCAAAACGAACAAGATAAAACCAACCGGAGGTCCCACAGATGTTTGCGTCAACTCATCTTGCTAACGACAAGCAGGGAGCTGTGTAATGAAGTGTTAAAATGCGTGCTCTCTTATCCGACCTGGCAGTTGTTTGTCTCCAAAGGATGGTGGGAGGATTTTGTTTCCAATGCGAGTGTGTCTGAAAACAGGTCTGCTTTCTAAAGGGCTAAAGATGAGTCATAGGATTGCTACCCTCCACCCCCCACAGACACACAAATATCACCCCAAATGAGCACCACAAGCACCTTCCTCATTATTGAATAATGCATTCAGAGAGGAGTGTTGCATTACTGGGTTTCCATTATGTATTCCTAAGAATTCCCACAGCATGGAGTGTACCCCTCTCAGGATCTGCCTTCTATCTATTTGGCATCACTCGGTTGGATGTGTTCAGCCCTCCCGTAAAGCTTAAGTAGATTTTAAGTGAGGGGTGACTAGGCAGAGCAGTGGTTGTAGGGATTGGGGGTTGAATAAACTGTAGTTGTTATGTAAGATTCAGTGAGCCCAACTAATCTGAGCCAAGGACTCGTTTAAATGTGAACCACAAAGTCACTTTGAAGATGTGAAGTAACTTATATCCAATACCAAATTTAGCTTAAAGCAATATGTTAAAACATTGTGAATTCATTTTTGATCAAAATGAGGCATGCATATTTTGCTTTCTTTCTGCTCTTGTGTCTCATGGTGGTCTTTGCCAGCACTCGTCAACTCCAGCTGCCACGGGCGACAAAATAATGACACCTGTCTAAAATAAATGAGGGACGTTTCTCTTGTTGTCATGGCAATGCTGACAAATTCTGATATGAGTGGCATGTAGGTCACATGCCGCAAGTGACCGTGGAATTATACATGTGGTCCAGATATCAAATGAAAAAAAAAATTGTGAGTCTGTGTAGCTTTTTAAGCTGATTAGAAATCATCAGATCTGTGTCAGATCTGTGTGTGTGTGTGTTTGTGTGAGGGGGTCGGGGCTGGTGAAGCGGGAATATAATCGAGTGCTCTCAGCTGCAGTGCAATTGTAGCCTTATTGTCCTTTCCAAGTGATTCTGATCACGATCAATACCACTTGCACTGTGTGTTTTAAACATGCTATAGTTTGCAGCAGAGATGCTGGACTACAGTACCCTGTTTTATAAAGCCAGTTAGCTTTCGGCTAACTGACAGTTTAGACAAGTACTATGTTGTATTAGCAAATCATTTATAGTTGCTGTGCTGTGTACAAGCAAGGTTTTAAAAAGATTTTGTTGATACACAACTGTTTGACACACAAACAAAGTTGTTTAATAAATGCATGTCCTTTAATCTGAACAGAATATTGAGTAGAGATGGTACACAGTCACATGACATTTGTCACAAGCACAAAACTGTGCTTTATAAACATTAAGGCAAATGTGTAAACTATGAGACAGGACCTCGACTTGTATAAACTAAATATCTAAAAGCCGTTGATAAAGTGAAAATTCCTGAGAAGACTGAGCTGAATTTGATGTCCACAGTGCTGATTGCATTGTATCACTTATGGATGATAAGATGAATTGGCCAGTGCTCCCTCAAGCTTTTTATCTTGTGATTAACAATTGAGACGGAAACCTGAAAAACAGCCGGGAGTGTCAAATATACAGCTATCATCAATGACGCATTTTATGCTGATGAAGGTTGTGGGCTTACGGCCAAAACACACTGAGATGTACACACAGATTGATCATTTTGTGAGAATAGTGGCTATTTTCCCAGTTTGTACAAATTCAAGCCTTTCAAACCTCACTTTATCTTTATTTTCCTGACAACTCCAGCTGCTATTTGAAACCACTGAGCTGCCCTTTGATTGATAGCTCCCTCTCTACCTGCTGGGCTCCTCCAAAGCCCCCAACCTACACCCGCCTCCAAAAAATCCCCCAAAAAACAATGGTCCTCCAGGAAAAAGTGGACATGTATTTGATGCAACTACACTGCAGTTTCATCTCAGTGAAGACAGGGAGCATATTTCTGTACTTCAGCAGAGTGTCTGAGTGCATTACATGTGAGAGTTATTATCCTAGTTACCACAATGATAAAGCTACTGTGCTGCACAAGGTATTAAACTGTTTTAGGGTAGCTTCAACTGCTTTTCGTCCTATGAACGAAATCTAAAATCTGCCTGGAGGTAAGAACTGATACTTATTTTGTCTCCTTTCCTCACAGATATCTGGGGATCACACGGCCCCTCACCTACCCAGCCCGGCAGAACGGTCAGCTGATGGCGAAGATGATCCTGGGAGTGTGGCTGGCATCAGCATCCATCACCCTGCCACCTTTCTGTGGCTGGGCCAAAAACGTCCACACAGCCGGAGTGTGCCTCATTAGCCAAGACTTTGGCTACACCATCTATTCCACAGCTGTAGCCTTCTACATCCCAATGCTGGTCATGCTGGTCATGTACTACAAGATCTTCAAGGCAGCTCGCAAGAGTGGCGCCAAGCACCGCTTCACTGACCTTTCGCGCCGCGAGCGCCTCGAAACAGTAACTAATGAAGCGCTGCGAATGCAGGGCCTGAAGCCGCCTGGTGTGGTGGAGGAGTGCGCGGCCCTGTCCCGCCTGCTGAACCGCGAGCGCAGGAACATCTCCATCTTCAAGCGGGAGCAGAAAGCGGCAACAACACTTGGTGTGATCGTGGGGGTCTTCGCGGTGTGCTGGCTGCCCTTCTTCATCCTGTCCACTGCCAGGCCCTTTATCTGTGGAGTGGAGTGTAGCTGTGTGCCTATCTGGCTGGAGCGCACGCTGCTCTGGTTAGGCTACGCCAACTCCTTAATGAACCCTTTCATTTACGCCTTCTTCAACCGAGACCTGCGCTCCACTTATCGTGACCTTCTCCGCTGTCGTTATCGCAACATCAACCGCAGACTGTCTGCTGTGGGCGTGCATGAGGCTCTCAAGGTTTAAATTGGCAACTTCTGCAGCATATATGGACTCTCAAAAATGTGGAGTAAGGGGGCCCTGTGCTGGTGCACTTGGTGCTTACAGGGCGACATGTAGCCTTCACAGCAGGCCTGTAGATAAGACAAAGACTGGCAGAATGGGAGTCGCTGATGGTGGCACACTGGCCCCTCCACAAAGGCATAGAGACCACTTCATTTTGTGTGTGACTCAGTCATTCTATTTTGGGAAAGAAAATCATAGAGCATACTTGATGGGCTATTCAAGTCGACATTGCTTTTGTGAATATGCCACAGTTCCGTCCTGGCTCTGGATTCATGGAAGGATAATGTATTGACAAAGACAAAGAAAATGACATGTAAACACAATCAATTATCTTAGGGCTTTCAGGGGGAACAGAAAGTAAACAGATTTTTGTATATGTACAATATCGATGTTTGTTAAAGAAAAAACAGTGTCTTTTGCACATCTTCATCCAAACACTCATTTTAGCACATCACAAATTATTTTTTAAACAGAGACTGAACACTTTGTGCTTTGTGCCAGGATTTATTTTATTATTTATATCACTTTATCTCCAGTCATACTTTTCAATTTGGTCCTTTCACTAAATTTAACAGGAGCGCGTTAATTATTTCACAAATGTTTAAAATGAGATGATGACAAGGGAATTAAGGTGGGGGGGAAATCCTGTTTAAATGAAAAATGAAGGGAACATTTTCCATTCATGATATATCAGTGTTTGTTGCTAAAAAAATTAACTGAAAGTTGTTTGCTTAGTGTCTGCATGAAACATATGTGTCTTACATGCCACTGTATACATACATCATAAGAGTTTCTGAAGTGAATGACAGTTTTGGCCGAAGTATTTAAATTTTTCACCGAAACACTTGAACGCACACTTGAATTCAAACTGAGCTTAATACTGTATACGTCAGAAACCATGATACTGTGGACATCCTCACTCTTTTATTATGTTATTTTTGCCTTGATCAGTTTCATTCCACATTTAGCTGCTGACATTATTGGTTTAATACATCAAACTAGACCTGTTGAACTCTGCAGTTTCACTTTAAGAATTGACATGTTCTTGAAACTCCCCCGCCCCACTGGTTGTCAACAGAGTTCTATCTACATTTTGAATCAGGATGTGATCACTTCCTTCCTGACATCGCTCTCATTTAAACTCTTTGGTGACTTGTATGAACCTGTCAAATATCAACAGTTGAGCAGTGCGTGCTTTTTCTACCTCGATTTTTGGAGATTTCTGTACATTTCCTCCAAACAGATGTACTGCTGTCTTGCATCATTTTGTAATTGATTGCTATTTTATATTGTGTAAGATCAATCTGTCTATAACTGTGCTGTGATCGCTCTATTTGACAGCTTTGTCATTTCAGAAATAAGCTGGGAAGTGGCAAAGCACGTCATCACTTTGTAAATAAAGTTTCACTTGGTTCAAATCTCACTGTGGCCTTAGTTGGTAAGTTGATATACATTAATGAACACGTTACTGGTTCAGTGATAAGAAAAAACATTTTTTTGATTTTTAAAAAGTAGACAATCCACACAGGTCTCCTTGTTTCTAAAGAGCATAACTTCATCGAAAGCCACAGCTAGTCTTACAAAATGAATTATCCTTGCTGACAAGACTGATAGGTTTATCATGAAAAATAAAGACACACCTTAAGGCCTGCTAGATGCCTATGAAACAAGAATTATCATCAAGGCTGTCATGCTGCTGAAGGACTCTGGAGAATTGTATGAGGATGGTGACTCAAAAGAGATGCCTTTATTCTCTTTCTGCTTGGAGCAAAATCTTTAGTTCACAGTCTGGGTGAGCTGTCTGCTTGCTTTCATGATGGAAATTGTCTTGTAGAGACACAAGGACGGGGTAGAGTCTGACGTGTGCGATGTGTCACGGTCAGGGGGTGTTTAGTTCAAAAACTCAAACCAGCGATGAATAAGAGTGAGTAAGCAGCTGACCTAGAGCCCGTTCCGGTGCACTGGAGAGGATGCGCGACTGGTGAGGGTCAGCCAACGCTGGGGAGAGGTCCCGCTAGGTGATCCCCCCACACCAGTGAGTTACAGTCCCTGACCCACCAAGTTAAATTCCCTGGGCAGACAGCATGGACCCTCAGTGAAACTGACCAAATATTTCTTTCTATTACAAAACTGTGTACGGCCGGATGTCGGGCTGAATTTCAGATCACTTTGATTTCATTTGAATTAGTCAACACAATGATTGATCATGATTTATTAAGGTCCAACATGAAGCGATGGACTTAAACATTAGGGTCGTACGGTCTTCTATGACCTGGCTTAAACGTAACCACTTTATTACCGTAACACCTAAAAGTGGGTGGAAAAAAGCTTTGTTGTCTCCCCTTTTCTGTCGCCAGTGCTGAGAGGAAGTACAGACTTGAGTGATACTTTCTTGTGGGTTCATCACTACAAGGGATCCTTTTCACAAAACACATAGTCATTTGACCCATTGTTATCATAAAAATATTGATTATAGCGACTTTAAATGCTGATTTAGGTAGCATGGTTCAAAACATGGAAGGTCAGTGTTTCTAGGTTTTCCCAACTAAAATAAGGTTAATTTATTGTAATTCAGTAGAACCATGTAAGGCATTTTGTTGTTATTTGATTTGGATCTGATGATTTGTAATATTAAACACTTGGGTAAATATATTGTCAACAAAAAACATGACATTTCTGTACTTGTTTGTAGCTGCTAGCTGCATTAGCTTGTTAAATCAGGGCCTAAATATCTTTCTGGTATCAGGACAGAAAATCCAATGCTGTTTTAATATTCTTCACTGTCATAACATTCAAAAATCTTTTTTTATTTTTTGGGACTGTTCCCAATTAGATAATACAATAATACAATAATTATAATTGTCATGGTCGCCATGAGTATCTCTCCAAGTCCACTGAACACCGTTACATAATTGAGCATTAATTCAACAATAAAAAAAACATGTCAGTCTATTTGAAGCATAAAATGTTTTAAACTTCCCAAAGTAAATAAGTAAGAAAAAAGCATAAACAAGGCCCAAAAAAGCATGTTGACATATTGTTGCACATGAAATAGCAGGCAGCCCTTGTGAACCCTTGTGCATCCCTCATAAGACGTCCCCTCTCCCAGCAGCCATGTCAACAGGCGTTACTCTCGGCGAATGAGCACCATTGTGCTCGCCTCCTGTGCTGGTTCCTGATGTGTGTCATCACTATCAGTGAGCAGGAGGAGAGGGAAAAAGGTTTACGTGTGATGTAGTAAATTTATCAAAGGGGCGGAGGGAAGAGGATAGTAGCAGATGAGTCTTGCGCATATGCTGCCCAAAGGCTCAGTTGCCAGTTCTGACAGGCTGTGGAGGCTGATGGGGGGGAATGTACTCTTGCTTTGCTATTTTTAATCTGCCCCAGTAATTAAGTGAGGAAGCTTTGATTAAGCATGGAGAAAGAGATCTAAAGCGCTACAATTTTACTATCTTGCAATGTGTCCCTTACACCCCCGTATGTAAACACTGCGATGAGGAAAGAGTCTTTGTTTTTAATGGTTTCTGCAGCAGGTAGACCCTGCTGACCAGCAAAAGATAAAGGCAATCATTTACCACATTTGCACACAAATAAACTCCCATTCATTTTATAGATCTCTACTGTTGAGTAGTGAAACAAAATGTCCATATTGACAACAATAAATACTGTAAAATCTATAATCTATATCATGTGCATATGAACAGACAATATTTATCTAACTTGTCTTGCATGATACAGATTCCCTTCAAGTTTATGCTTAATTGGTTCGTGGTAGATTAATATCTTGTGTGTTGCATATCACACAAACAACACATATGGACTACATGTGTTATAAGTTTGATGACATCTCATATGTCAGGTGTAAAAAAAGATGAAACATGGCATATTTAGCTACTATATATGCATTAACATTTACAATATGTTCATAATGTACCAATTTTAGAGTATACAACACAGTGTTCATTCCGTAGCATACAGCAGTGATCTCCTACCTGGATGTCACAAGATTAATCTAGTGGGTCATGAGATGATTACCCAGATAGGAAATAATTCTAAGAAATAAATATATAAAAAACAATATTCCCCAAAAATTATCCCAGAAACTGGGACATCTGCTGGCTCCAAATGGCAGTGGTAACTGTTTCTGGACACTTTCGAACATAGATATCATAAAAGGTGATGACATAAACTCATATTTACCATGAGGCTGGTCTTTGAGACTTCATACTTAAGAGATGATTTTAATAATTTGTATTTTACTGTGAATTCTTGATTTGTTACATCCTGTGGGATGACACACAAATTGTAATTTAGGCATATGATGCACTAAAACTGTCTCATTTGCATTAAATGGTCTTGCAGCCGTGTGAAGTCAGCTATAAGATGCTTGTATTTTTACATAATTTGTATTACACTATGTCTAATATATCCCTATTTTAACATTAAACGTGAAAGTCGTAAATCATTCAACCGCAGCTGCAAGATATATTTCAATTACCTAAGCCTTATCAATTAATTTCAAGCACAGAGCGATGTAAATCAGATTTGTAAGATAGTGTGGGCACATGTGTACCCATCAGTTATATCCTCAAATGTAATTCGACCGTGAATTTAGCCTTGTTCCCGACTTTCAAATCAAATGGAGGCTATAAATACCCCAGTAAACATGTCTATTATGTGTTAATCCGATTTATGTGGTGTGTCCTGAAATATCAACTTCCTCCCACGGCCACCACCATCGGCCAATCACAGCATAAGAGTCTGCTATTAGTCTATGCCACTTCCTGCGGGGATAGGCCTGGAAGTTATCTACAAAGAGTCAAAGTGACAGCAAAAATACTTTCTTTCCCCTCATTTAATTTTCTGGGGGCAGCTTTCTTTAATTAGGCTCTGTCATACTGCTTGAAGGTAAATGCATGCTTTTTTAGGTTGCCAGCATCAAAGGAACTGTACATGAGGGCACTTGCCCCTGTACACTCAAGTGAATACAGTACATTTCTGCCAGCTTACACTTGATTGATTTTATTGCCATGGATGTTGTGTTTTACTCGAGCTATGGAGTATCTGAGTGTCGACTCATTGCCTTGTATTTTCACACGTTCACAATGCAGACCGCCAAGAATCACAATCCTCCTACACAGTGAGTATGGGAAGAGTCTGTCCATTGTGTTGCACTGCATCTGTGATACAGATCTGTAATGTGTGCGTGTATGTGTGACTGTGTGTGTGTGTGTATGTGTGACTGTGTGTGTGAGAGAGAGAGAACAGTAGAAAGCCCCCATATGTTCTCTTACTGCTGTCTCCATAGTCACTCAATATGTTTAGTATGTTAATTTAGTTGCACTTAAATTAATCATGTTTTCACAGAGCTTATTGTGCATGAGTTTAAAAACACCAATGCACATCAATGTTTGAAGTTAGTGTCACAAACTTTGAAGAGGCATATCTCATGCCTTTAAAAAAAACATGGCAGTCAATAAATGAGGAGTGTAAGGCATCTTGTGAACCATATTTTTCGTTCAGACCCTAAATAAACTCAGCTTTTAGATTTTCCAGAAATTATAACTCCCACTTGATAAACCACATGGCTCAAAATATTGGGAAGGATGGTTTGAATATAATCTGCCACATATTATATGTCAAAAAATACTGTATGTATATATAATAGTGTACATAATCCTCAAAAACACTTAACCCCAAACATCTATATTAGATACTACCTATGTATTTAATATTTAAATCATAAATGTATCCTCTTATTTAGTCCTCAATGTGAAATTACCCTTTTATTAAAATTAACAGATATGATCACCCATTATTTCAGGATGATATGTCAAGATTCTCCCAATTCAAAATAGCATTAGTGATGTGAGGACTATAATTATCTTGCAAACCTAATCTATAGTTTTTCTTAAAGGCGTACTCAAGCAATTATATATTACACATCTATAATGTTGGGGGACTCATAAGAGACACATTCTAAAAAGACTGGTCAGCATGCAATCAATACATGTCGAGATATCTGGATATTTATTCCCTAATTTGATCCTTCGAGTTTTTTTTTTTTAACTTTGGAAAGTTAGAGTCAGAGACGAAATAACACACCTGTTTTCACAGGCTATATAGTTATTCTCATAAAGAGTAAGCTAAATTTAAAGGGTACAATTGGTTGAGTGCCACTTCAATCAGTACACACTAGTTGTCCATCATTATCTCCGTTTACCTCACACATTGTCACCAAGGCAGGCCGTCTTCTCGTTTCCTGCTCATCTTCAGGATTGCTTTTTCTCTGTTTTTGGAGAATAGGGACAAGAAAAAGAACAGCAGTCTGACAAAATGATAATGGACTGCCTTTTGCACAAAGCATCCTGAGTATGCTATGAAATGACAGCAAATGCCTTGTTAAGAACACTATTTGTCATCATTTAATTCTTTGTATGCAATTGTCAGCTAGACACGGTTTTAAAATTCATTACCATTCTTCGTGCTGAGGGACTTTAAGTAGCAGGATTTTATGCAGAGTTAACAATGAACAAAACATTAGCTGTATTAAAGCCAGTCTGTGTGGAATTATAATGTGATTGTTGGCAATTTCAAACCTTTTTGAAATTCACTTAACCTGACAATAAGTGTGCTCAACTTAGACCATAATGTAGTCGGTTTAAAGCTGCAGAAGACAACTTCACAAAGGAGGACAATGGGATTTATTTAAACTTTTATACCCAGAAGTACTCACTGCTCTTGAGGACACAGTTTTTAGTTTGCGGAGCTTTAAATAACTCATGTTAGATAAGATTTTGAGATGATCAGCCTCATATACAGCTTTAAATTCATTTGCATTATGGTTACTGAGTAGCCAAAAAACTGAGCAAATTGAACCTCCCTTTGCATGCTAAAACTTCTCATAGAAATCTGTGCATTCCTTCTAAACTCATTTATGTAGACAGAGCACAGTATACTGTGCACTGATCCACATTATGTAAACCCTTTTATCATTTCTAACCAGGACACTCATCATATTTCTAAATGGCTCAACTTTAATGCTGACTGATACCATCCACTGGAAATCTCTAACTGAGTTTATATCAACATTTGTACTGTTCAGCAATAGAGTAAGACTTTAAACCTGGGAGCTGCCACTAACTGCACAAAAGTTGTACTCTCTCTGTGTGTGTGTGTGTGTGTGTGTGTGTGTGTGTGTGTGTGTGTGTGTGTGTGTGTGTGTGTGTGTGTGTGTGTGTGTGTGTGTGTGTTTATGTGTCTGTGTGTGTATGTGTGAAGGAAGCCCGAGACCTGACTGAAGTCGTTAAGTGTGGCTGAGATGGGAACTAAATTGCACAGCTTGCCTATGTCAGTTTGTTAAGGCTTTGGCGCTGCAGCAGTGCCAAGTGAGGACTGACAGCAGTTGGTCTGTGAGTGTAGAGTCAAGTACACTCAGGTGTTCCTGCGCTGTCTAAGCCAGTTACAGCAGCAGTCAATCTGCACCTGCCTCTTGTCACTGCACATTGTTGCTGATCTGTAGGACCGAACCAGTGCAAAGATTTCTCATCCTGACACCTTGTCTGATTGCTCTCAAATCTCAGTTCTGTTTGCTCCTGTCGACTCCCACAGTGCACTGCCCCAATGTCACTCAGGTTGCTGTTAGTGATTATGAGGAGCAAGAACAAGACAAGCTGAAGGTCTTTCTCAAAGGTCTTTCTGGTCATTAAATCTCTGCTTATGTGTTGGACAGTAAAATTGAAGCTCGAAGAAATAATCCCAAACATTTTTCAACTTTGTCTGTTTTGTTTCTTTAGATTTCTATCTAAATCACAATCAGGATTTGAGTATTGTGTGTGTTTATGGAAGCTACTGTATTTATAAACACCCAGTAGTGATGTGAAAGGAAGTGATGCATTTGATGTTTGTGGTTTGTCACACTAGTGTCTCTTTGAGGCTGTACAAACAAAGTATCTTTACTGACTGCGTAGAGAAAGCAGGATGTTAGCAGAGCAGCACACAATGCCATTAGACACAGTGTTGAGTGTAGGTCATATGTGTTTTGGCAACGTTCAGAAGCCGATACACAAATTGATGGTAATTTTCGAACGTAAAAAAGGGAGGAAATAAACCTAAAATACACATTGTGTTGCAGTTACACACAACATGCCTTTGTGCTTTTAGCTAAATGCAAATGTCAGCATTCTCCCAATGACAATGTAAACATGCTAGTATCTCATGTCATGAGATCACCCAAGTCATTAGGATTCACTCTCTGGGGAATCATGAATGTACAATATATCATAATCCATCCAGTTGTGAAGATATTTGAGTTTGGACCAAAGTGGTGGACTGTCTGACACGCTGATGTTGCCAGAAGAAATGGATATTTGACCTGAGCAGTGCCAACCCCGACTCTTAGAAAATTGTTTTAAACTGCATTATTACATTTTGAGGCAAACATGTTTTCTCCCAGGTTGCGGTCGCAGTTTTAAATAAGTGGTTAATGTTGAGAATTAAAAAAAAATACATTTTCCTCAAAACCTAATCAACATCGTAGTTTCATTGCATGGGAACATGACTTTTCGGAGACCATGTTCCCAGCCACCATAGCTGAAGAAACAAAGAAAATAGATCCATCCATAGACATTGCCATCTGCCCCATCTCCATGCTGAGATACTGACGACAACACACTGGCTTTGTGATATTCGTCTAGCATTTATGACCTTTGTGTGGGCAGCGGTGCCTTGCAGAGGCTGAACACAACTCATGCTGCCCGGATGACCTTCAGGAGACGGGCTTCAAAGGACAACGTTGGTTACCGCTTCCATCTTGAGAAATCAATTCTCACTGACACAAGACGCTGGTCCTCCTGGCCTCAGCCTTCATGTGGCGTCTCACATAAGTCAGTTGGTCTATGATTATTCATTGGAAAGCATGGAGGAGCAGTCCTAGTAATGAACAGGATAGAAAATATAAAGCCAATGTAACACTGTTTAACTGAAGGTATTTTTTGTTTTCCTTTTTTGTTAAATGACTTAGATGCATACAGATTCACAGCCATGACCAAAAAATAACTGACAGCTTCCTCATTGAAGGGCAGCACACAGCCTGCAAGGTGACAGCGTGTTTTTACACAGAAGGCTTAGTCTTTTTAAAAATCAATGGAGCTTGCCTATTATCAACGAAACAGACTGAGGGGTTCTTTTTCCGCATGAAGCCATTTTTCTATGCAGTAACCTCATTAGCACATCAACTAGAGTTAATCTGACTATTACAGGGTTACAAAGTGAAACACTCTTACTGTATACTGCTGCATTTTCATTTACCTATACACAAACATAATACCAATACAATGCGCATGAGAGGATGGAGGTGAATGAACAAAAGTTCCTTTATTCCATTCTTTCAAATGCACCAAACAAAAAAAACTCTCCTTGCTAATGAATCATGTCCATCTGGGCTGATGACTTGCAGTCTATTCATTCATCGATGTTCCACTTCTTTTCCGTTTTCCCAAACCAGGTAAGTGTGAGGTGGAATTGTCCACATCCATTACCCTTGATATCATCAGAAGTGAGGGCTTCCTGGCTCCGTCAGCGGTTTCAACTTTGATTTTGGTCAAGGTTATTGGTCGCACTAGGAAATCGGAAAGCCTGAAAGAGCCACGCAGCGTGTGTTTTGCAATCAGGATTTATTTAGGTTGGACTTGCCTCCATTTGTGACCCCGTCTGCAAGCAAGAGGCGCGGGCGGGAGTGCAGATTTAGTTGCCAAGATTTATCTCTGCTGATAGCAGAGCTCGAATTACTCACCCTCCAAAGGACAACATGGCTCTGTATGAAGTGGTCAGCTGACTTGTGCATAATGCATATGTGATAGACATCAGCGCTCTAAAATCAGCTCATGTGCATGTTGTTATGTGTGAGGAACTAAACACATAGATGAATTTGTTCTTACAAAACACGTTTTAATGTGCTGAGCTTCTGTACTAAAGGTGATAGAACTGGCCCCAAAGTCCCGTCTCTCTAGGTTTGTGTTACTCTATAATTAAACAATATTTAAATAACATACTTATAAAATATACTTGATACGTAAAAACAGATTTAACATGGTAACTTGATGTTTTTAGAGCGATTACTCACAGTGTCCCTGTCCTATGAGAAACATCCGTCTCTTAAATGAAAACCTTTCATAAGCTGAAAAAAACAGACCTGATTAAAGCTTAGTAGACATATATTATGGCCATGCATGATATATAGGGATTAAAAGTTCAAAAACTTTTAACGGACATTGGAATTCTGAGCAATCTTCTAGATCAGTTGGCAATCATTACAAGCCAGTGTGTATTCCAACAGTAGGCCTACATTTAGGAATATATAGTGGTTTCTATTTTAAAGCCTGTGACTAACTGTGTATAATCTACATTAGTAATGATATTCTAATTCCTACCTTGCAGACAGCCAATGGTTTGTATCATGTCTGTGTATAGATATAAAGTCATTTGGAAAATGCTATTTTGAATAAATAGGCTATAATAAACATGAAATCTGCCAGTTTGGTCCTTTAATCAGCCTCACTCACAAAACGATGATACAAAATTTGTGTAATCCTTTAAGTTTGGTTCTTTTAATGGACTGGTACAGTAAATCTATATTTGATTGCAGTTTTACTAATATCACAATATGGAAAAAACTCCCTGCCTCATAGACTGCAGAGCTTGGGTCCATCCACAGCAACATCCAGACTCTCACATTACTGGCTTTTTTCAGCATCCAGAGGTGTTGAACAGAGCTCATGCTGTGTGTCACTGAGCACTTGTCTGCACTGTTACTATGACAACCAGTTTCTAATGTCTACAATGTCTAAAAACACGAATTTGATCAGGTCACTTATAAATTATAAGGATGATGGCACTAGCTGGGTAAACTTATTATATTTCTCTCCCGAACAGTCTCAGATGCCAACTGTCTGCTCAGACCCGACCAGAGATCAGCTTCAGAGGGTTTGAAAGACTTTGCTTCTTTATGTCAAATAGCAGTGCACTAAAGAAACGAAGGGACTGGCTCGCCAGCTCAGATGACATTTCAATCACCGATGCCTGATCAGCACAAGTGATAAACTGATTGCTTTTGGCCCTGCTCTACCTCTTCTCTGATCTATTTTGAAGTCCTCCTCCTACTAGTTGTGCAGCACTACTCATCTTCTACATATGTGACAATATGTCAAGTAATGCCTTAGGGTCCCAGACCCACAAGGGATCCTGAGAGCCTCTGCTGGGCTTGTAGATAACTTAGCAAAATCTTCTTGATTTCTATGAGCACACTTTATTTGCCTAGCCAAGTGAAATCAAGAATTAAGAAATGTCTCCAGGCCCTGCTCCAGTAATCCTGATTGTTTCAGAACTGCAACAGTACAGCTGATGCTGCAGCTGCACATCCAGCTGTGTGTCGTGGAACTATAGAACATCTGGACTTGTCTGTGTTCTCTTTTCTCATTCAAATAGAGCTGTTTTGGATTAGAGTCCTTAACATTTTGTACCAATTATACCCTAGAACAAATAGATAAACGGATAAAAACACTGTGATATAACCACTTTCAGTTTAGATGACCTCATGTTTCTGCAGCCAGTTTGCTGTGACATTTATTTTAGAATGATCAGGAAAATATTTCAGTCTGTAAAGTAGAGAGAGATAAGAGACTGCAGAGTTCCTGGTAAGTTTGGTAGTCAGTCAGTCGCTGTTTGTTGTGACAGCAGACGTCAGTCAAGGAACTCCTTTATTGATTGATTGTGGCCAAAGGTCACAGACTGAAAGAACAACCACTCCACATACAGTAGCAACGTGAGGCGTAAATTCATGTCACTTTTTTACGTTATCTTGGTGTAAACGAGAACAGCGATACTCTGATTTAAGAAAAGCCTCGGAACGGTACTCCACTCACTCTGCCAGATGATAACATTTACAATCATCTACAATGGGATCTACTTTTTGTGTCTCTTGTGGTTTTCTATTGCAAATATTGTGCGACTATATTTCGTTACATCCCTATTAAACAGAGTAGTCTTTTGTGTACATGGTCCCCAAAGGCAGCAGGACATTGATTCCAAGAATATGGCCAAAGCAACCAAAGAGATTTAGTTTTTTTTATATTACCAAATAATTGAATATTCTTCTTGACTGGGCAAGTCATTCACATGACCTCAGAACAACTGGTCTGGTGTTTCACATGCTGCAGACCAGACTGGAAGCTAAAAGCCCCTGAACCAAAAAAGAACTGAAGATATATTTAGTGCAGGGTTGGCAGAGCACCAACAGGGAAGATACCCAGTGGGCTACCATTACACTGTTTACTTAACATGCTTGTGAAAACATTTTGAATCCAGTTTGTAAAGAGACAACACAGCTAAAAGTTACACTCTAATTACTTATGCACTGGCATTAGCTACAATAATCAGACTTAACATTAGGAATACTGTAAATGCATGATTAAGCATGCATGATTCAAAATGTTCGTCAGTGCTTTCATGGTATTTGCTTTTTCATTCTCCACAGAGACACTTGACAGAAGGGCAGCAATAAAACAAGAACAGCAGCTCAGTGAAGAGATCCTCATCTCTTGATGGAATGACACAATGACACAACAGAGCTCAAATGTTTGGACATGTTTGGGTTACATCATGAAGAGATGCACAGAGTCAAGTCTGTTTCAGCAAGACATACGCATATTGTAGTCTGTATGCTGAAATTGGACTTACACTGTAAATAAGCCTTTCATTGCATTATAATAACTGCAAATATTTTATTGTTAGATTTGTCTACGGCTTCAAACTATAATTATTTAGTGTAATTGACATATCTGTGCTTACGAGCATTATAGCTCGTAAGCAGAGCCATGCTGCCAATTGACTTGAAGTGAATTTCAAGTGAGTGTACCGTACTTGTGCAACTGTGTTACATGGAGTGGCACTCAAAATCAACAACCAACCAGTTATATTTACAAGTGCAGTGGCAAATATATCACCCCTCATCCGCCTCCAAAACATAAACAATGCTGTACCCTCAACTTTGTCATTAGTTTTGCAGTCAGTTTATGCATCGCCCCAACATACTTCATCAACACGCCAAGGCTAAACTGTGTCCTATATTTCCTTCTTGTACATATTCTAAACATATCCTGTTGTTGACTCTGAGATATACATTGCATCATTCCCCATTCCCCAAAGGGTTTAACTGAGAATAAACCAGCCGAGTATTCTAGGAATTACATCCATATTGCATGATTCCACACAACACGATTTATGTCCAGTGCTACTAGGGCGGTAGTTGTGTGCCCTACATGTACATGGTTGAAAGTCTAGGTGGAGGATATGTTTGTAGCACATTAGATTTAAACCTAACCACAACCAGTTGTTAACTTTAGCTCACCATTCATTCATTATAGGTTATTTGCCATACCACACTCTTTCCGTTACCTTAACCACACTGTAGCTGCCATGCGCAGATATTGTAGAAAGTGATGATTTGTAAAAATGGTGGTGATACATTTAAAAAAATGTTTTGCTTTTGAACCTAATTTTAGAGTTTTGCAGAATTGAACATTCTTTACGTTATGGTTTGGTAATAGGATTGGGATAAAGAGATCCCCTTAAAAATGTTCAACTGCAAATAAAAACATATATATTTTTGTGAATAAATGTAATCACTACTGAATGATACCAGTTGGTTAAATCAAGTAGCAAAGCTGACATGTATTAATAGAAAAGGAACTTGCATATTATCACTTTAAGAAAGGTGCTACAAACCTTGATCTCCCATTACCAACTGGCTGATCCTGCTTCCACTGATAAGGAGCCGAGTGCTGAAATGCTAAAGAGGATGAATCATACAATTGCATGAAAAAATAACACCTCTCTGTTTGACACCTTCAGTTTTCACACTCTGCTGTTGCGAGATTTATAAGTCTCACAAAATCCTCACAGTTTTCTCTCTGTTAAATGCATGAAAATATTGCTCTCTTTCGGTCCAACACTTCTGCACGGTGAAATTACACAAAGAATCTCGGAGCAGATAAGAACGTCATCAGCAGGGAAAGCAATTGCACCTACAACAGAGAGTGAGCGTAGAGGACAAAACTGTATGGCAGCAAATGACTCATCCTGTAGGTTAGAAAATGGAAATGGCCAAGTATAGTGGCCGGTTCTGAATGCAATTATATTTGCAATTATGCTTAAAATTATAAACTAGGTGAATGTATTGTTCTGGGATTTTAAATGCTGTACTTATTCTTCTAAAACATTTTATTTTCATATTGGAAGGAACAAAATAAAAGAAGGTTTACTACTAATGCGTATTGGTTACTGATGGTGAATAGATTTTTTCCATTCAGTCCTGGTGTATTACAAAAAGCCTCTTCAGTATAACAAAGACATGTAATAGATATGCATAAGTTATGCATCCGTTTTAAAGCCTCTGCAGAACCACTGCTTGGCCAAACAAACCTCGGGCAAGACTATTCACTCATAGTTTTTCTACATCAATTATTGGATTAGTTTAATCAAAAAAGACAAAGAAAGTCTCATTCAGCCTGAGTGAAGTAAGAGACTGAAAGTTAAACATTTGACTCCAAACTGACCAAAAATGAATTAAACCCTGTTTTCACTTAGTTCCATTTTCAGTGGTCAACAAAACAACTGCCACATAATTATCACTTGAGGCAATTTATCAGACTTCATAAAGATCTCTCTGGAGACACAAAAGCCTTTTTCATATATGCAGTAGTGCTCCCCAACACCTATTATCAGATGCGTAACATTGGTGTGGTTCCCCTTTAAGATAAGACTGAACCTCTTCGTCTAATATAGATTATGCTGTACACTTGCTGTAAACGTGAATCCAAAGGCTTCTTTTTCAAGGATAAACTGATATTTTACCAATTTGAAAAAAACATATTATGTTAAACTGTGATAAAGCTCTTGATATCAGAGGCTTATATGGTTAATACACAGACAAGCCCCGCAGCTTTTATTTTTAATTAGCCCAAACTTTTCAGCCTCTCACTACATGGTTTTAACAATAATGCTGCTGTCTATTAGAGTGTCTGCTGATATCGTCTGGTGCTAAGGGCTGATCTTAGGCCTGCTAGCGGCTCCTATAGGCTTCAATAGAACTCCAAACAAAAGGCTATGA
The DNA here is from genome assembly GCF_027596085.1 of Anoplopoma fimbria. Taxonomy (NCBI): domain Eukaryota; kingdom Metazoa; phylum Chordata; class Actinopteri; order Perciformes; family Anoplopomatidae; genus Anoplopoma; species Anoplopoma fimbria. The sequence continues at coordinate 18,695,300 of NC_072461.1, forward strand.
GCTGTGTGAACCATGAATATCCACAGCTATTCTTATGGACTTCTAGTCATTAATTATGTTGGGTACAGAGTATATAAATCTGCCTAAACGGTGGGACTGAGGGCACTTTCTTTCCAAACTAAAGTAAAAAATGATTTACTGTTACATATTAATAGACTGTATGAAATATGGATGTTATCTCCGCGACGACACCTATAGGTTTCTGAAGAGCCTTTGTGAAGCTCAAAGTGGATGGCTCTGGCCGTCGCCATAATTGGATGTGAGGACACAGCCTAAATATGGGCAAAGAGGTGTCATAACTGTGGAGCTGAGGTGGACCTGGGTGTCGCAGCAGAGGGGACAGCTAGCGGTGAGCAACCTGAGAGTGCACCCACCTGTCACTCAAACCTGCCACACTCTTAATTATGCCTAACTTTAAACCTTAATATAATTGAAACGGTTTAATTATATAAAAAATCCCCCCTCCACTCCCCAAACTTCCTTAATGACAACCAACGTTGCTATCTTTAGACCCTGCAGATAGATGGAAATAGATACATAATTAGGTAGCTTGTTGTTAGACTGATACAGCGGAATAATTTTTCAGCAAACCCTCTCCAGGTATATAAAGCTAATGAAAAACTATTTGTATTGTTGACACTGTGATGACGGGAGGTGTGGGAGTCAGACACTCGATGTGGGTAGATGTAGTCAGTGTGAGCGGTCAACTCAACCCACTTCTTACACTTCACATTATGACAAATATAATTCTGTACACAGCACTGAGCAGGTGAAAAGTCTAGTTCTAAAATGAGGCATCCTCTACTGTACATGAAAAAGTGACAAGATACAGAGTTTATGTTGCCCCTCTGGCTTCGTGGTAGCCAGGAGGGTCAGTGAGGATAAATCCCTGTTGTTTAAAGAAACAAGAGACACGATGATTCACTTTCATTAGCCTTGACCGCAGGATTTATTCTGCATAATTATGCACACAAAAACATTTAAATTATATTTCCGACTCTTTACTACGGAATACACCTTTAATAAGTGTGCGGGTAGACGCCATGACACATTCTAGCGGTAGACACACGGTACGAGCTACACCCTTCTACACTTGTGACCTAACTAACATGTTTACCCTTTAAGATATGTTGTGTTCGTGCATTTTTGAGGAGTTTTAACCCACCTGTTGTTTAAAGAAACAAGAGACACGATGATTCGCTTTCATTAGCCTTGACCGCAGGATTTATTCTGCGGCGCGGTGTCCCTGTGGTATTAATGACCTCCTCAGCATCGTGCGCCCCCTACTGGTCTAATGAATTCTTATTTTAGAAAGCTGACATTGTAAAACGATATATTTAATCTAACACAAAACAAAAAAATAAAGGGGTGTCTATTTTACATTTACAAGATTGCAACAAATATTTTATACAGGTTGTTTCCTGCTTATTAAATAAATACTCAACGTTGAACCCCAGGTGCCAAAATGGATATGCAGTAAAATGTTTCGGAAATGAACGTGTCAGTTAAATTTCCGTGAGTAGCACTCTTGGTAGCTTTGGCCCTATTGTCTGCATCCTTAGCGCTGACGCTAATTCACATTTACATCTTAGTCATTTGGCAAGGCTCTTATGTAAAGCGACTTATAATCAGTGCTACTCAGAGCAGCTGTAATCACAATAACTGTAAGCCTTCATTAAAAGATGGGGCCAGAAAAAATAATAAAATAACAGCATGCTTAGTGGTTATGACACTCCAACATCAGCAACAGCTGATAGAGCACACATGTCGAAATGCAAAGCAGGGTCACATATTAAACAGATACTGCGGTGCTCAATCCCTTTTGGGTCTAAGTGTCTTTTTGGAATTATTCATGTTATTTCCTGATTTGATAAGGGTTAACATCTGAGCGGAAAGATATGCAAATATAATTTATTTCCCGAGCACGATTATATTCAATTTACACTTGAATATTCCGCTGTGGTCCCGACGCCTAATAGGAAAACATGATTGAAGTGCCCAGGCAAGGTGGCATAAGTGACTGGAGGAATAGATTGTCTGTCACCAATTCCATCCTCTAATCACTGCTGGATGCTGCATTTCAATACTCTGTAGACAGAGAATGTCAAGGGGTGTGTGCCCAATCTAGTCATGGATTAGGTTTCATCTCATGAAATACAAATATTAATGCAACAGATCTCTGTATGTTTTAAAAGCTCCGCTGATTTGCATTCAGTCAGGTAACTCATATCAAGATAGCTGGTGGAGGATTTTCACATCAAATATAACTTTAACATTTGAAATGAAAAGTAAATCAAATTTTCATTGGGAAAGTGAATGCTGCCATAGTTCAAGGCATGAATGACGAAGCCTTACATACTTCTTTACTTTTTTGCCTAATACATTTTTTGGAGGGAACACACTTGTTGCATGGATTTTTTTCAGTTCTTGAAGTGCTAAGATTTTGAATTGTGCACAAGTTGCGAGGAAGTGGCTGGGTGGATGGTAGATGAACAAAGTGCAGGGCTCTGATTTTGGAGACAGAGGTGCACTTTTTTGTACAGTTGTTGTTGCTCCGGGCAGCAAAAGAACACCAAGACTATGTTTCAACAAAGTAAGAAGACACTGGATTTAGAGGATAAAAACAGCTAGGCAGCCTACAAAACAATGTAAATTCACCACAAATGCACCTGGGGATGTACAGAAAACATACAGCAGCACTCTCACTACTGGACGCCTTTTTTCAATGAGTCTATTTTTTCTAAAGACTATTTAAAAACAATAAATATACCATTTTCTGCACCATTAGTTTGCTATGTACAGTCGTATTCAGCAGCTCCTCTAAACCTTTATCTTGGTGAAGGCATGCAGTCACATCAGGATATCCACGTAGAAAACCACATTAGTCCATCATTTAGGTTTACCATATTTTCATGCTTGAACAAAGCAAAAATAATACAGATATTGTAGGGAAAAGGAACTAAATACATTGTCAGTAAGATGCACAAACACTAACTGGAGATGTGGCATTACACAATAAAACAGTTTGGAGTCTCTTTACACCAGATGTTGAGAGACTGTGATGCCATTTGTGATTGCTATGTTCTGCGAGTGTAACTAGCAGTGAGCTGGACAATCTCCAGCTCCATCTCGTCTTCACTTGTAGGTGTGACTCTGAGACACTTGAACTTGAACCAAAACTCCTTTTCTAACCGATATTGGACAATCCATGTTCTCCTGCACACTACCACTGCTTAAAACATGAGGGTCCTTATTCTAACTTTTTAATTGCTGTCACTAACTGGCAGCTTTTGCTGTAAATCCTAATGTGACAGTGTAGACAGCCTCAGGCTACATGCTGCAGGGTGGTCACTCATCAAGATGACAAGTGTTGAGACATTGGGGCATGATGTAGCTTCGAAATGGAAATAAATATTCCTCTGGGCAGTAAAGAAACCGCGGAGCACTATGGGTCATATGATCCACTGCAACATTTTCATTGATTTGTGCAACACGACACAGTGTACAATATGTAATACCTTTGGGTTAACCTTCATTGTCAACTATCCATTCTAAAAGCATCCGAGGGGGTGATACAAAAAAGGGTAACTGCCTTACTTTGGTGTATCCTCTCGAAAATAAGAAAAAATTTAAAAGAGGGAGTAGATTTTTATTCATCTCTCCAAAGGCCTCAGCTCCGCTCTGCTCAGGCATAAAGGCATAGAGGATATATACAATTAACATCTGGGTATTCCCCAAAGGCCAAGCTACACTCCATAAGTGACTGAAATCGCTTAGCTCGCATACCACATTAATTATCAGATCATCATGCATGAGTAAACACAGTCTGAATATAGCTATATATATAGTAGAGAGCAGAGCTGAACAGATTCAAAATCCTCCTTTACAGAGTATAGTCCCACCCTGAAGACCCTGCCTGAACAAATGTCTCGAAGGCATGTGAGTGTTTGATTTGTATACTGCTGCTCCCCCTCAGCAACCTCCCCGCTATCCTTAAGGAGAATTCAGTGAAGGAGTGTTGCAGGAGAGCAGAGAGAGAGTAAGGAGGGAAGGATTCATAGCTGCGTGCAGTTCACTTGCTCTATCTGACCATGACCGACCAAAATAAATCACATGTAGAAAGAGTGCTAGCAGTTAGCTTAGAAATCCAAGCTCTAATGTGACAGTTGGTCAAGTTTAGGAACTGGGATGTTTCTTAAATATAAATTCCTGAATTACATCTTGAGTTAAGTGGAAATGCTACTCAACTTATACTACAGCTTTACTACTGCGGTATGCATCATTATTATCACATAATGTGTTCCATGTCAGGGGGTTATTTGTGTTGCACGTTTTCTCTCATTCAGATTCAGAGTTTCCCATCCCTTGTATCATCTACTACATGTGGCCACGGAGCAGCTGCACCGGGGAGGTTGGCGGTGGACTGCTTTGTTTTCGGAGTGGTTGAGGGAGGAGAGAGTGTTACTTGTGTCCTTTTCTGATGCAGATTTTCTCAACTGGTCTGACAATTCAAACCTGGACTTTGCCAGCTCCATTAAAAAGTAGCAGAGATATAAAAATGTCTTAAAGCGATCCATGTGACAACATGATGAAGAGCCTTTTAGCCTTTTGTGCAAAATGAATGATGGGAGAATAACAAAGTTAAGGTGTCAGGATTTAAATTACTTATACTAAAGCAATAGTTTTCCCCTTAAATGCTCTTATTCACTTTCTTGCTGACAGGTAGATGAGAGGATCAATACCAACTTCATATCTCTCAGTTACATATGAAGCTACAGCCAGGAGACGGTTATCTTATATTAGCATACATACTGGTAAGTAATGGGAAACAGCTGGCCTAGCTCTGTCCAAGGTAAAATAACAAACAGCTTTACAACTCACAAATGAACACATTTGTTTAATCCGTTTAAAAAACTGAAGTGTAAGGGCGACCTTTAGCTCACCCGGTATAGGGTGCGTCCCATGTAGGCTAAGTACGTGGCAGCGGTCCGGGTTTGACTCTGACCTGTGGCCCTTTGCTGTTCGTCATCCCTCTCTCTCCCCCCTTACCTGTCATCATCTAGCTGCTCTTATGGTGGCAATAAAAGCCCTAAAAATAATCTTTAAAAAAAGTGTAAAAACGACATGATGTACTTTCTGCAAAAAGGTGAATTAGTATAGTAATTAGTATGTCAACTTCACTTTTAGTCCAGCATGACAAATAATCAAAATTCATACTTTTAGATTTGTCTGCAACTAATGATCATTTTTATGAACAGAATAAAACCCACAAAAAGCACCCACAAACAATCATAGTCTAACTGAGGAGAGTGCTATATAACATAGAAACAAGCATTTAACATCCAGTCCCATGATGCAACTTGGCTGATACTTACACAGACATGGATGTATGCTCAGCCTCTGCGGTTACATATGGTGGGTTACCAGCTGTGGCTCCTCTGTGTATTCACAGACTATCGCTGTTGAACCAAGAGGTTGGCTGAACTTCAGTTGAACTTGATTTGCGTAAATTCACACAATTATAACAGGCAGTGCCACTACTGAGAAAACCAATTGGATAAGCACTTATCATAGTTTGCATACAAGCACTACTCATAGCCACCACACTAGCGGCTATGAGTGAGCAGGAGACGGCAATTAACAACTGAAAGCCTGGCAGAACCGTGGGAAAAATGATAATAAAAAGTATTTATATTCAACATATTTCAGCATTAGAATTCTGTTGTACATATTTGAGGCAGGAACGCATAACTGGACAATGAAGGTAAGTCTTTGTTTGCACAGAGTTCATCAAGAGCAACTTCCTACATCATTCTGTTTTTCGGCTTCCAACAAGAATATATAGTGATGATCTTTTCCTGTGTACTATAACCTGCTTATTGGCTGTTATGAATAATTCAAAACAGGGATGTCAGAGAAAATGCTAAATATTTTTGTATAGTAACTCTTCGTGCAGTTTGTCCACATTAAAATGAGGATCTATATATATTTTTTAATGAAAATGTAATTGTGTGCTCACCTGGACTCCTCACAGGGAAGTGGCTTTTATTGGAAAGGTTGTCTCTGCAGTGGCACGACCCCTCACCCACGCACCTCGCTAAGGGGCCTCGCCTCAGGCTTTATCTGGGCTGCCAGCCCCACTCTCATCCACTCTTACTGTACAAACAAGAACGAGCGTATATGCTCACACACTCTCACTCTGTAATCACTGTCAAGGCTGGCTGTGCAGCGAAAACAGGCTGCAGCCAAGTTGTCCTACGGTCCTTCCAGCTGGCTCATTGTCCATTTCACTTTATTCTGGCTATTTTGCGAACAACAGGAGTCTGACTGATCAGATAGAGTTTCAGGAACCTTGTTATGACGTTAATGCCTCCATTTGTTTGTGCCATTTTCTATTATTAACAGCTGTTGTTTTGCCACAGCCATACTATTATTGCATCTCCATTCATTTAATTTTTTACAGTATGCTGAATGAATGGCGAGAGTTGGCTGAAACTTTTGCTAACAGCTGCTAGATGGAGTCTGGAAAAAAATCCCACAACACAGAAACTTGATTCAATTTTCAACTCAAAACATTTATACCTGAGTGTTAATTGCAGCACTGTCAAAGGATTAAGATAAATGGCATTTTGTGTGTGTGTTTGTGTCAATGATGGGATGATATCTCATTGCAACATGGCAGATTAATACACACTTTATGACCTAATCTGCTGTGTCCTTCACTCACAACCATTCCTAGTTTTAATTTATCACCAAGCTCTTTTCAGAATTAGAGAGCTAAATGTGGGTGATTTCCAATCTCACCTGCAGCAGACTGAAAGGGTATTCTGCTTCCTAACAACTGCCACGACTTACTTTTATCTCCAAACTTCAGGTGGTGGTCACTAAGCCTCTACTGGGCACAGAAACTCTCTCCCTCTACCATTCTGTTGTTTTCTGTGAGTGATTATTTTATTCAGTATGCAACTTAAATAATTATTCCTGAGAAATGCATTTATGGGAGGCCGACCACAAATAACTGGGCAGAAAAAGGTATATCTTCTGTACTGTCTCATCATATCAAAAACAAATATTTAAACTATAATAATAGATTTATATTACGTTTTCAAAACAGAATAAATAATCAAATAATCCAAAACTATGACGCAGTTATCGGTTGTCATAGTGACACCACACACAAGGTGCACAGCAGTCATAAATAGTGGTTATCAGTGCAAGTAAAGTAAAGATTTGTCACTGTTAACAGAGCTCAAATAAACCTCAACCCTCAAAACAGTCTGAGACTAATGAACATGAGCCAATCACAATAAATTAAATCAGAGTATACACTGGAAGCTACCTGATTTATGGCATTTCGTGGAGAGGTGAAGCTAATTGTCCCACGCCTGAATGCCTTATCATCCTAAAACAAGCTCCAAGGTGATGAGGCAGATTATTAAAGCGATAGTCAGTGGTGTATAATGTGAATTACTGAATTTTAAATGTTCATCTGCAATTTTCTGAAGAGGTCCCAGTATATTTGATTGTAAAATGTACTTAACTAACAAATCATAGTTCATGGTTAAGTTTGAGACAGGAGTGCTTTCATTTAGTAAATTCAACAATATAATACTATTTGCGACCATTTGTTGTTCTCGATGACTCATCTACTGTGTCATTGTCCAAAGTGGAAAGGCAACGGTTTGCATTATTGTTAGAAAAAACCAGACCTAAGTTGAATTCTCAGTCAATTATGAAAATGCCAGCAATTTGGAAGCAAGACAAAGATACTTTACTTGTGTCTTGAGTGGCTGCTCCATTTAATCTAGACTCTAAAGGACTGTGGTTTCATTTGTAAAAGCTATGCTTTCAATACTGTCATTGAACTGACAGATACAGGATTCTTCTGCATGAGTTGTTTATAGTGGTTTTATGTTCTTGTTTGAGACCTTTTCCCACTATGACAAACCTGGACAGTTAAGGTTACAGAGTAAGCTGTATTGAAACTTCATAGATGTTGACTTGTCTTTGCATCATTGGCTGATGTTACAGCTTGCATGCAGTAGTACAATAGATTTGCTCTACATGTAAATGTATCTTACAGTATGAGTATTGGGCTCTCCTTGCTGTACAGTAAAGGTTTTACCTGCATAAAGCTAAACAACCTTTCCTTGACAGCTATGCGGAGCTGCAGGGTGGCAGACTAAACCAATCAAAGTAATAACAAGAAAGAAAAGGAGGATGCAAGAGGGAGGGAGTAAAAGCGATGGATAAAAACAGCTTTTCCTGATGAGAGTGAGCCAGTGAGCCGCTGGCTGTTTGTTCCACACCAGAATGTCAAACAGGGCAGCGGCAGCCTGCAATGAGTCACAGAGGTGAAAATCATGTCAGAAGAAGACGAGGAGAAGACGAGTCATCGTACTCCCAGGACCCACAAGTCACCCAAGACTCAAAAGCAGTGCAGACAAAACAGAATACTACCCACACTGCAGAGTCACATGCTAGAGTTTCCTCCTCCAGGACATGTGCGTGAGCTTAGCTGAAATGTACCTCTAGAATACGTGACTTCTTGTTCCTCAGTGCGTGCACTTCTCGCTTGTGGGGAGTGCTGTAAATTGGGCTGCTATAAGTCCTTGATGTCTTTATTCCACAAACCACAGGAAGAACCAGCTACCAAATGTCCTTTTGAAAGGCAGAGACATTTACTGGTTTGTGATGCTCAACTTCTTCTTTTGTAGTCGGCAGCCTGGGAAAGTTAAAAAGGTGAATTTTCAGCAAAGCAGCCAGCAGCAGCAAATCATGGTGTATCTGTGTTAACCACATGTCCTGGCTATCACTGCACCACCACTGGCAGTACAGCTGGCTCAAGTCAGCCATCCAACAGCACGCAGCGATGTGGCTGTGGGCGGTGTGAATGTTGTCACTCTTCAACAAGTCCAGGGACCTGGAGATTTTTATGCAGCTACTTCTTGGTAATATAACAGCGGTCTCTCTGCAATGGAAGGCGAGAGTGTCTCATCAATCAATCTCAACTTTTATCGATCCTGCTTTTGTACCGTAGCTCACAAAAACAGTGAGCTGAGAGAGGAGCGACAAAGTTTGAACTTGTTGTCTTTGCTGCTGAGATCTGAGCGCAGTGTCAATGACCTACTGGTGGCTCCCGCAGGGTCAAATCATTCACTTTATATAAAAAATTACGTGACATCACCCATTGGTTTGTGGACTATAATTTTGAAGCCTTTAGCATTTTTGCCATCGCTATCTTGTTTCTTTGGAGCTAGAAGTGACACGAGAGGGTGGAGCTAAGTACAATGGAATGCTGAAAAAGACATTTTAAGTTCTAAGACGAAAACAATGACTACTCCTAGTCCAGACAACGCAGTGGTAGCAACAATTTAAGCATTTAAGCATTCGTTGCTTTATTGTTTATTTTACTCTTAAAAAGGGCCATTATAATTAACATCATGCTGTATTAAAGAAAACTTGAAACTAGAGATTGAGACCACAAACTCAAGTTTACAGGGGGATTTTCTCATTGACTTCTATACAATCAGACTTTATTTTGCAACCAGAGGAGTCGCCCCCAGCTGGCCATTGGAAAGAATGCAAATTTAAGGCACTTCTTCATTGGCTTCACTTTTCAGAACCGCAGGTCACCGCCTGGGTCAGATCAATGACAGGATGAATAAGTATCTGCCCCCTGCACTGGGTGCCAAAAGAGGATACAACTCCAATGATCAGGCCTCTGGGATTCTACATTAGTTTTATTTCAGATAACTGTCATTTAATTTAACAATGCTAAAAAAATATTTTTGGGCTAGAAAGAAACAAAAAAAATGATTAAACCAGAGCAGAAAGCAGACTAGCCTATAGCTATGCTCTGTATTTCTACACAGTAGTGAATTGAGCTGAATACTAATGTCATCATGCTAATATGCTGATGTATAGTAGGTATAGTGTTTACTGTTTTCACCATCTTAGTTTATTGTGGTAGCATGGTAAGATACGCGTTTGGCAATAACAAAACAAAGTACAGCTGAGGCTGGCATTAGTATTGCAAGTATTTAGTTATAAACTAAAGAAAATGGACAAACATTTTGACCTGATGATGGAAGTAGATGAAGAGTTAAGGGGTTCAACAAGGTTATCAGAATGCATCCTGAGCGGCATTCTATTTAATAGCAATCTATCAAACAGAGAGATTTCACTTAAAACCACAAACATCAACGTCACAGAGGCACTAGCGGAAAAGTCACGGGATCACCAAAGTCATTAGGATTCCTGATCTGGGGGTCATGAATGTCTGTACAAACTTCTATGGCAATCTACCTAATAGTTGATGAGATATTCTGGACCGAAGTGATCGACCGACAGGTATGCCTCTAGCAAAGCAAAAGTAACCAAATGGGAAGAAGAAAAGACATAGAATTATACCCATGCCAAAAAAGAAAAGAAATAATAAATAAGAATTAAAAAAAAAATACAGTGAGACATGATTCAGGAAATGGAATCACAGAGGGAAACAGACATTTCTATGGTTGATCAGCCACAACTATGCAGTAACTTTACCGCAAAATGTATTACTGCTTAGCTTCCTTAATCCTCAAACAGGGGTTTGAAAGGATGAGTGTGGGTATTTCACCAACAGGATATTAATTTCGAGGATCTTATGCTCTCTGCTCGACACATACATGGCATCTCAAATATGTGTGCTTGGCCCAAATCTTCTGGAGGAAAGCTTTTGGTTTTCATTTGCTTTCCAGCCTTGAGCTTAGCATTTGACAAAGTGCCACCTCAGCAAAGGGCACAATTAATTCTAATAAGACTAAGAAGATTTTTTTAAAGAATTTTCTGCAATGTGATTAAAGTTACTTCAAAGGACATGTTTACATTAGCAGGGCACAGTGGACCTTTTCACAGCAAAGTCTAAACAATTTGGCACATTTACCTGTTAATGTATCTTTGTTACTTACACTGCATGCCTATCATACCTAAAGAAACTAAATAAAACTGAAAGCATGCTCAGCTTTTCTTCGAATAAATCTGCTTCTGCTTTTGGTGCTGGTATAAAAGTGCAGCAGCAACAGGGTCACATTCTGATGATATGACTGAGAATGGGACTCCATAACCTAGTTAATATTTAAGAGGATTTTGATCTTTGTCAGCAGAACTGACAGTACTGGGGGCAAAACCCTCTTTGAATGAAGATTTGATTTAGATTGAACTTCGGGATGTACTGTGTTTGGCCTTAACTGTTATATTCAGTGTCACAAACTGGCTCAGCCAATGTGAAAAGGAGGAAGTCCAGGCAAGTGATTTACTAAAAACAAACATAATTCATTAAACTAAAAGTTTCTAAACAATGGAGTGGGCAGATCGGTAATGTCAGCAATGAAAGCATGCATGATGTGTGGAATAGATGCTGTGGAGGTGCTGAAGATGTCAAATCATCATGGTGGATGTATGAAAGGAGAGACAAAATGAACACATCGCCTGAGTTGTCTCAGGTGACCATCCCGTGTCAGCCAAATGACAACTGAGGCAGGACAGTGTGTTGACATGAGCTTAAAATACTAATATAATATGAATATTTATAATAAATGTAATACAGGAGGGATTCAAGCTGATTCAGTTCATGAATGCTTTGTCTTTTATTGTTCTCTTAAGCCGCAAGAGTACAGGATGAATGTGTTTTATTTATTTTACATCTGAAATTAATAAAAGAAGAACAGGGGTTGTGACCAAAGCTAAACAGACAGAGACCAACACCATAACAGATGTAAAGCATTATCTTTCCAATGATCACAAATCTCCTCTTTGCCAGCTTTTTAGAAACACTAACGGACCAGACTGAATTTCTCAACAACTATTGAATGAATGACCATGGACTTAATGACTGGGGGTCCCATGACTTTTACTCTAGGGCCAAAATGAGGTTGACATTTGGTGAAATGCCTCAACATTATTGTCATGAAATTCTATTCTGTTATTTTAATAACCTTTGTTATCGCCCGACTTTTCATCTGGTGCAATCAGGAGGCCAAACATTTTAGTTTGTTGAATACTTTTTTGTATGACTAATTGCCAGCCTGAAACATAGCTGCACTTTGTGTTTAGTGCTACTTAGCAAATGTTAGTATTGTAGATATTATACCTGCTAAGCTTGTTAGCATTTAGCACTGAGCCTCTAGACTGTCTCTTAGTCTTCATCAGTTAACAAAGCAGATGCAGTTGCTCTTTGACAGTTTACACCTTGATTTTCATGTGAGTCTTGGAACAGATCTGCTCATATTCACCATGATTGGTTTATACTTATTTAGATTAAAGGCTTCATGAGGATGATGCAGTATTCTGTATGGGAATAAGTTAAGGGAATAAGGGAGAAAAGAGTAAATAGTTAGTATTGAGTGTGCTTCAGTCCATATTATATGTATCATTCCTGTTACTTATGAGGCAGCAAAAGTCTGTTCCATTTATAATTATAAAGGAAAGCTAATGAGGCATAGTGCCAGATGGTTTTTATCTGAGGCAACCAACCTCAATAACCCACACATCACATAATTTAGCACATTCCCATTATAAAATGTAAAATAAAAGTACAATTATAATCATAAAACTGACTCTTTCTGTATCCCCTCATATCTAACGACCCATCACAGACGTATAATGACAAACATTTGCTAATGATGGAGAATACTGTACTTATTCAGCAACCAGTGTCATAAACAACTGGAGCTTCTTCCTCTCAAATCCCTTTCAAGTGCCTACAGTATCTGAATATTCATTAGTGAACCTTTCCACTTGAAGTCGTTCTAGAAATCCCTTCCTTATTGAGCACAGTTGTATTCATCCGGTTAAATAACAGCATAAAAGTATTCTAAACTGCACCTTTTAATGTTAATGTTAAAGACGGGAGACACTGCAAAACAGCTTGATATGCATGATGTGATACAGTGCTTCTCCTGACGGCTCATTCTTATTCTCTGGACACACGGTCTTGTTTATTAAAACTTGCTGAGAATCCAAACTCAGCTTGTTGTCATTACATAAAGCTTTTGCTATAATTTAGCTTTCAGCGCAGCGCCATAGAGTCAAAACGTTGTGATATGCATGGCCAACGAGTCCTGTCAAGTCTACTCTATCCTTCCATTGTCTATTTCATTCTTGCTATTTTACTGGTGAAGGTGTAAACCAGTGAGCCAACCACAGAGCCTGTCAAGCTGTCAGTAGTTATGAAAGCACTTCACAGCAATCAAATGTCAAGCTCGCAGTAGGATAGCATAGAGACGGGGAAGAAAAAAAGAAAGAAAAGGTAATTACAGTGCTGAGCAATACAATATAAAAAGTTTTATACATTATGTCTAAACTTATTTAGCTTTGTTGCTATTTGTGCAACAACATATTCACAATGAAGTCCAAGCTCTTCATAAAAATCGCTTATTTATTCTAGTATATTTAGCTTTGCATTGGTGTTTGTGCACTGATTACCCAAATATCCTTATCTTGTGAGCATCTTATATTATTGATATATTATATCAGAACTGCTGAGTATTTCTTCATTGAAAGAAGAGCAAATAATTACACTGAGGGCTTTTCTCAATGAAAAAGCTGTTTTTGCTCTTCTTACGACCGGCTTCGTAGTTTGATTGACAGATGATTTATCAAATCACCTGCCAAGTGTTTTTGGAAAGTGTCTGCCCTTTTCCAAACTTCTCCAATGACGGCTTTTTGGTATTGAGTATTGTAAACATATTCAAAAGCATTAAACTCCCAGAAATGGTTTTTTTATTCCACTTTTTAGAGGTCTGAGTCTGTGGCTTTATGCTCGATGTGTTTCAATGCTACGCTACGGTAAGTGTGTACTCCTGTGAGATAAACACGTAATGCAAGAAGAGGCATTTTGTCAAATATACATGTGTGGTTATTAGTAAATAATTGGACATGCATAAATAACCCTTTATCCCAAAGCAGCTTACACATTTGCATCACTGGCTGTAATTAAGAAAAGGCGTCTTGCTGAAATACTCATGTCTCACTTCATTCAGCTGCCTCCTATGTGGAGCCTTCGGCGGGAAGTGAGTCATTCCCTCCTGCTCCTGTGTCGCTGGTGAAGAGATCAGCCTTGTGACCCCAGTGCATGATTAATTAGTGATCATTATCCCATCTCCGCTCCCCTCAGTGGGTGTTGTGCTTTTGTCCTCGCCTTTTATTTGCATAACTGGCTGCACTGCCAGCCGCCTTTTGACGCGACTCTGGAATATGGGAATTGGGTGTCGCTGAGGTCTGGCAGAGGATGTCCGGTATTCTGATCGGATGCTTTGGTGTCATTCTAACGTTTCTTTCTTCACTGTGAGCAGAAGAAGGGAAATAAACAAGGAAGGAAGGAAACGTTAAATAGGTTACAGCAAGGGTGTCATTAGAACTCTTTCAGTGCGGTGTGAGCACCTGTGTTGTTGTGCTACAGTTAGAAAGTAGCTTTTTTGTGAAAAAACACAACTAAACAAAGTTTTAAACTAACACTCATTCATCAAAAAACATGCAATAAGCCATATTTCATGGACCGGTATTGTATCTCTGACTGGTTTGGACATTAAGAGGAAAAATGGCCTTAATTATATACATAAACTTGTTAATGCATGTTGTCAGTCACAAGTTTTCTTTACTAGATACATGTGTAATCAGTTATGAAGATAAAGCAACCGAGAGCCTGTTCTTTGTTAACTGATTAAGACGATAATCCAGGCAGATGTGAATTTAGCCAGGTCAAATGAACGTTGTACTTGTTGTTATATAATGTTATTAAGACTAATATTGGACGACATGGCCTTGGATACCTCATGCATTATTTATTTTTTTAAATTTGGGGATGATAAATGAAAAATTGGAACCACAATCAGTTTAAATTATTGGCTGACCTTATACTGTGGCTTAAAATGACATCACCTTGCTGTTAGCAGAGCAGGAGTTAATTAAAATCTATTAAGGGCATAATTTGAAAACACATCTGAAAATGAAATGCAACCCTGCCAAAGCCTGAAATGAATTGAGAGATTAAAGAGACTCTAAAATATGGCATCACATTAAATGCCTGAGATTAATTATGATTGTGTCTGTGGCTCATGATGCATCTTTGTAATGGTTTAGATTTAAGTGTTTAAAAGGTTGAAATCTTTTTAATTTTACTTTTGCAGGTTTGATCCCGAGGAGTTTGAAAGATTAATGAACTTACTTCCCAGATCTAAAACAATATTCAAATAGATGACCATTGGCTAGGGCGGTTTTAGGGAGAATGATGAATGAGTGAAAAACCTCAGGTGAATTTACAACTCATAATTAATGGCAGCAATAAAACAAATTCTAATCAACTTAAGGAATGACATGCCTGCAGACTCTCCAGCTATTGCATGTAAAGTCTCAACTTCAGATGGCCATACAGTGTGCAGATAGCTTTTGATATTTTTTTTATATAAGAATATGTTTCTTAGATTCAAACATATAAATATACACGTCTATTTCTACAACTGGTAGCAAAAGATTAAACTTGTAGTATTTATCAAATAAACTTGTGGTGGATGTGTTTAGTTTTCCCCCCAACCAAGCGGGTGTCATGTACGTCCTACCAATGTATCAAGCATGCTGACATTTTTCTGTCACTACTTTTCATGGATGTATCTAGGTAGTTAGCCAGTAGTACTTAAACCCTTATCTTAGTTCTGCACACAAAGCTCTGTTTGGTTGTATAGATGTGTCCTGTTATGGCACATGTTCAACACAAGTTTTACAGTTTGTGACAGATTGAGTGCCTGACACAGGAACATGATGGCATGTTTTATGATATAGACATTTTTGCATGTATACGCACTAAATACATCTGAGGCCGGAACTGCAGTGTCACAATTCATGCTTGAGTGACACTTGCACACATGCAACTTACTTATCTTTTTACTCTAGGAAAGTTGAGCACTGCTTCTGATTTTGGAGCGCTCTCAGTCCAGTCAGTCCAGCGTCAGTAAGTCCTAAAAGTCGACCCTTCTCTTAACACCTACTCCGACAGCAGCACACCATCTGATTACCTTTCATCTGGTGTGCTGCAGCCATCAGACACTCCAATTACATCTGCTAATGGAGCAGCCTCCTCTCCAACCTGGCCCTCCATCACCTAGTTAGGTGTGAGGCAGCAGAGGTGAGAGAAAAGACGGATAAAAAAAAGCTGAAGTAAGGAGAGTGGTACTTGTTGTTTAAGACTCCTGTACACTAAAAATAAGATGGAAAAAAATTATATTCAATATTCAACCAAATCTGTACCATTAGGGGCTT
Source organism: Anoplopoma fimbria (assembly GCF_027596085.1). Taxonomy (NCBI): domain Eukaryota; kingdom Metazoa; phylum Chordata; class Actinopteri; order Perciformes; family Anoplopomatidae; genus Anoplopoma; species Anoplopoma fimbria. Next base: position 18,711,596 of record NC_072461.1, read on the forward strand.
TACTCATGTACAATCATAGACTAGTTCCTGGAAGCCAATAATTCCATTAAAGGCTTAATCAACACTGAAATCACAAAGGGCAGAAATCTGGGGCTATAATGGGTTGAAACTAATAACCATGTTGTATTTGTTGCCACTCACCAATCAGTGTTGTTACACATGGTGTTTATCAGATGTCATGGGGGGTGGCTACAGACCCTGCATGCTTGAAAACTATAGCACAAGGCAGGATACCAGGACAGCTCATAGAGTCAAAACGCTACTTCATTACCAGGTACAGTTTCCTGACTTTGTTTTGTGAACCAATATATTTTTTTATTTCAATTGTTGATAAACATTATGGCTAAGTTCATGCTGCACACTGCATAACAGTGTGAACAGCACAAATCACATTCTGATTTGGGCCACTTTCCTATCTGGCCCTAAATCAGATACATTACGATCTCAATCTGAACAGTCATATTGAAATTCATGCGACTTTAACTTTTACAGAAGTAGCAGCCATTGCTACAAAAAAAAGCCATAATTAAAAATATGTCTCTCTCTCTCTCTCCTCATCCTTGTTTTCATTATCATTTGCTCACAAATTTACTGGCTTCCACTGCACATCAACTTATAGATAAAACTGGAAACGCTGTCTTCAGTGGCCTCCATGTTTACTTCCGTACGACAGTGTGCGGAGTGTGATGTCCTTCATTGTCTTTTGCACATGCAGGTCAGTTCATAACTGTGATCAATTCGCACTGGAGTCTGATATTTGCAACATTTAAAAGATAATGTGAACATCCCATCAAAAAAATCAAACAGTATATCAGATTTGAGTACTATGGCTCGCAGTGTGAACCTTGCCAATGTCTTCGTTTCACTTAAAAGCATTTACATTTAGATATGTATACATTTTAACACACTTTACCCTTTAATATTGTCACGAGCTAAAGCAAAAGTTGTGACAAGTCACAACAAGAGAAATCTAAGTGAATTACTTTAACTGAACACTTGCTGCAGTAAGGATGACTTAAACAAATCCAAGTTGTTAAACTTTGCATCATGGCTTATGACTATGAGTCTAGGCTGTGGTGATGGTCTATCCTGGGCACAGATGTGGTGGTTAACTCAACTCAACATCTCTGCAGCTTGGCAGACAACAGACAACAAACTCTGAGGGGGGCTGGAAAGTCATTTATATTGCTGTCTCATCATGCATCATTACGACTGGGAGCCTATCACATTGCTTTCAGCCTGAGTAAAATTTAAGTCAGCGCTATGATCAATATAAACTCCATTACTGTAATAACATGAGGCATGAGCATAAAGTATATTCTGTTGAACTTTACATGCATCATAATGATAATGGCAAACAATTGAATGCCTACACAATACAATTATTGACTATTCACTAGATACTCGCAAGAATTTTACTGATCATACACTGTAAAAATTCATATGTGCCCAAAACAGAATTTATGGCTTCCTGTTTCCAAATGAATGTTTTATATGCCTTGTAACAATCCCCACGTGGAGTTTTTACAACATGCCTGTCTCCTAGACACACACAGGGTGTTCAATCTTTACTGAGGCTGAGGCTTTTTCTCTGGGTCATCAATAAAACTCTGTGGGCCATAAAGTCTGCAATACTTAGACAAAGCTCAGTTGATCTATAAAGACATTTAACGTGATGTCAAGACATGAATCGCACCATTTGCTGCCACTAGTTTACAGCATCCTGGTTAAAGGAGGGTGAGTCTAAATTATGTCAGTGGCTTTTAAAACAAGTTACTCTGCTTCCAAGTTTGGTTACATCAGTGACGCTTTACGATCAGGCCATGCTAGCACACAAGGAAAATCTGGCGGTGTCAAAAGTGGTCAAATCTGCACACCAGTTTTGACAAAGACGGCTGAAAAAACCCATGCCCATAAAAGGTTAATATTTACATGAGATTTGTTAAATGTGACTGACACTAAAATACTTTACTTTGAGTGTAACTTCACCAAAGTCCACAGCAGCTTTTCATGGGACTTTCCGGCTTGTAGACATCTGAAAACAAAGAAGGTAAAGGAGCTGAAAACAACCCTTAAAAGACAACGGTCTCTTTTTAACAAACTGACAAAAGAGGCCAAAGCAGCAACAGAGGCTTCACCTTTGTCGGGATAAGTTTGTACTAGAGGCCATGAGTGCGGCGGCTGAAATGTTATTAAAAGGTCCATAAAAGTAAGACCAAAATTATGTATGCTGTTGGTGATGTACAACTTGGCGCTATAAGTAGCTCTTGGCCATTATCGTTTTGTTAAATTAGCTCTCAGAGGAAAAAAAGGATGGCCAGCCCTGCTCTAACAGCACTCAGACAAATAATGACAGAAGAGCATCATCAACGTGTCCCCTTCAGACCGAGCTCCTGCAGTGATCAGTCTGGAAGGTTAATGTACAGGAGGACAAGATCTCATCATCCAGCAGACAACCAGAGAGTCCCTGACCCACTGAGGCTACTCCAAAGACCCTGTGGCTGCAGGATCTCCACTATGGGTGGGAACCAGCACCCAAACTTACACATGGATGGTATACCAGTGTAATTCGACTGCATTCTTCAACCATTTTTTAAATAATATAACCTGCAAAACAGTCACTACACATATAACTATTAACATTTTTTTAACACCGTCTTGTTATTTTTCACACTCTCACTTGTCTCATTGGCATTTTACAAAATCAGTGAAAACCTTTTTGGATAAATGCCAAGAAGCACATTGGTTAAACCAAAGTTAAATGAAGCTGCTTAGCTTCTGAATAGCTGTTTATTTTTTTTTAAATACACACAATGTACTTTAAAGAAATTCTAAATTTAAGATACTGTATAAAATAAAAAATAAAAATGCTTTATGAGCCTATTTACAAGAAAGCGCAAATATATAAATATACAGTATACTCTGCATTCTCTTGATTTCTATAATTTGTACAATATGTATGTGCAGCATTTCAAGCCTATAGCATCTGAATGATTGATCAGGAAGATGCATGATAGACCTTCGTTAAAGTTAAGTGTAGAGCTGCTCGGCCAATCACATATTAATGCAATAGGTCTTTGTAAGTTACTCCAGCTATAACACTTTGAACATCAGCAGGCTACAGGATGTCCTGCTGAGACACGTGATGAGGATAACAGCTGCCGCTGATTTTTCTGGGCTTGCTCGATCATGTCCGATGGCAGTGAAGCTTTCAGAGGACTGTCACAGAGCAGAGTGGGGCCATTATACACTCTCTCCACCACTCCTATCTGATGGAAAAAAAGGTTAAGACCATCAGACCAGCGCTGAGAGCTGCTGTACTGACAAAAGTGAATCTATCTGCGTCTGAGCTCTCTAGGAAGTCTTTGACATCTCCAGCCAGCTGTGCCGCGTGGGAGAGCTGCTTCCATCATGTTTATCGACTGCGAGCTGTCCTCTAATTGAAAAGTGCTGGAATGGAGACTTTCACTTTGACTCCCTCTTCATGAATAACTCATCAATAGCTTTATGAATAACTAATCAATGAGTCCGAGTCCGAGATCAGACATGCATCCTGGCAGAACTTAGTTGGAGGAAAACACTCCAGACTTTGCCTTATTAAAGGCTGAACTGTATACATCACCGTACTGTCGGTCCACACTAAAGGCAGCAACATAGCTGCACTTATTGGCATCACATAACTGTTCCTTAACAATACACCAGTTCACCTGTCTGGGGTGAGTTTGTGCTTAATACTGCGTTGTCATCATAAACGCTGGTGAGTGAGCTTGATGTTTGCATGTGCAGAGCAAAGAAAGGACAATCCAATGATGCACAATGTTTAGGAATTAGTTTCTTGGATGCACTTCACCTACCGCCCACACCTTCACACATACTGCATACACGCAGACAGAGAATGACTAGATTTTTTATTGCAATCATAGTTATACAAAGTATTTCCCTGGTGTGATTGCAGAGGTACTGTCAAAAAAACAGTGTATCCCATAATAAATCCCTGCAAACCCTTCCTGCATACACAAAACACAGCGATGGTTTCACTCTTTAATAAGGTATACTTTGAGCATTTTATTAATGTTTTATAAATGGCCCATAGGCCATTAATATAATCAAAGTTTTGTAAAACGGGTATATTTCCCTAAAAAACTTATGTCTTTTTAGCTGTTCAGCCTAGTTGTAAAGGTTGCCTGCATTAATTCAAAAACACACTTTTAGACTATTTTGATAACTTTGATCTGTTGTCAAGGATGTATCACATATCCCCCAAAATTATATTAATATGAACATGAACATCTTGTCATTTGGATGTTATCAAATAACTGCGGTCTTATAAAACCCCCAAATCCTGAATGTGTAAAAAAAAAAAAAATAAAAAAATAATCTTTTGACATTATTTTTGCATCGCCCGTTTCAGTGGGTCACTCAGATTTCATGAACTTAGTGCACTTTGCCAGACATCCATTAAAAAACTCAGACTGTAATTTTAAAGCTGTTTGGCTGTCAGCAAGTTTTGAAAAGTGGACTTATTAGAGATGCAAGTCTTTTGTTAAATACCAGCGGTAGAGCTAAAGCAAACAGCAACACAGTGGAAAGAGTGAGAGCTTGATTATGGCCGATAATGGCTTATTAAAGCATGCCTAAAGGGTACAGGATCTGACTGCACAGCCACAGAATTACAAACAGTTTATGATGAGTCAGAATCCCTATAAAGTAGCAGCCTCCCACAGCTACACTTTTTGGGTCAAAAAGTTTTTCCAAACACCTCCTCCTTCATTTAGAAAGTTATTGGTAAAATAACCATTGCGGAACATATGCCAAAATACAAAATTAGTAGGTTCGGATATAACAACATATATTTTTTTAAATATACACAAGTTGAAATGTATCTTTTGTGAATGATAAGATCTATTATATAACTAAACAAGGGAAGGACAAAGATAAACAGGTGGAAATCCATGCTGAAATAAGCAAGGTAAAATTAAGCTGGTTAAGAAAAAAAAGAGATAAATATTTTCTTCAGCGTAATTTAATAAATACACTTTACAGTACATAGTTTTCATACAATATTCAACACATAAACATATTTGACAGTGTAATTAACAGTAAGTCAGTAACTTATAATAGTCATAGAATTCATAGAAATGACCTGATAGGTGATATTTGAATTGAGAAATGGCGTTGGCTGTCTCAAAGAAAGGGAACTAAGACCTGTAAGCTGCAGCAACACAATCGATGGTTTACATAGAAACATTCTGACCTTTAACTGTCACCGAAAAAATGGAATGAAGAGCAACAGATGCCCAAATATCACTGAATGAACCAATAAGGGAAAAACAATCCAGTATGCAGGGTCGTCTATTTCATAATCTCACCACAGTGCTATAAAACTGCTCGTCATGTGAGCAGTCCATTACTCAGGCTCTTACACCTGCCTCCGCAGCAGGACTGTGAAGCTGCAGTGCCACCACGTGGTCATGGTTGACTGACCGCTTCGCCACCGCTTGCTCAGACTGAGTGGGAGGAAGGTCTGTATGAGACCCACGAACACATGCTGTGACCATGTGGCGAATAATGAGGCTTTTTATACTGAGGGAGTCAGAAAAGCAAGTCACAACAACTTCAGACTGACAGCTGATTGAACGTATTTGAATTTTAAAGCCATGCTCCCCATAAAGTGAGAATAAAAGTAACTGACATAGAAAAACCCTGATGGGTATTGTAGCAACAGACATTGATCGATTTACGGGACAAGACATAAAAGGTTCCTTTTTAAAAACATTCAAAGTGAAACAATGGAGACTCACGAATAATGATAATGGGACAATTAATTAGACACTGAAATAACTCTGTGAAAAACACCAGAAAGATGTGAAAATGAAGAGGTAACAGCTATTGTTGTTTTGGGTGGAAAAAAATATTAAGTGCAATGACTTTGCATTATAAAGCAGCACTAAATGCACTGAAGACCAATGATTGGATTGGGTAACTTCAATTGCAGCATTTTGCTTCCACATACACAAACATGCACACATCACAATTCCTATAATACATCTGCTAATAGCTGCAGACTGAGAAGTGGTAAATCAGGTATTATTACAGCCACAAGTAGTATGGTGGTTCAGGTGATTATGGCTGTGGTTTCTTTACAAGGTTTAAGTGGTTACACCATCTCTACCTGGCTGTTGTTTACTGAATGTGTGTTTTGTTATCTGCTTTTGTCTACACTTATTAACTGAGAGCTCTGAGAAAGGCGTCTTTGCTGCAAGTACTTCAAAACTCAATTCAAGCTTACATTGTGATTATTTACATTTTTTATTAATCTAAAATGAAATAATTCTGCCCTAATGTACTGAAAAGTGATGAACAAGTTTGAATCTGTACCATCAGGTCCAAAAAAGGACCAGTGAAATGAGGTCTCTTGTTGACAAGATAGACCAATTTAAGGTGTCTTCCTTTTTATTGTCAGACTTATCGTGACTACACAGCATCTACAGCAGTGCTCACTTCACATCTAAAAACATGCATTTTACTTTTATATCTTATCGTATGTGAATTTTTTTGGAAATTTGTACTCCTTGGGAGCAGTAACTCATTACATGATGAGTATCGCATTATTGCAGTTTTCTGTCAAACCTCATGCTGGTCAAATACATCCTATCTTACTTGAAAAAGCAAATATGCAATCAAACAAACATAAAAAATAATGTTGTTGATCAACTATGTGAATGATCATGGAAAGCAAATAGTGATGACATCCAATGTACTTGTCAGCTTTCAAAAAAGTCAAAACCGTAACCGTACCTCCACCAGGACAAAGCAATCTTAGCCTAGTTCAGAGAAAGAAGACAACAGATAAGAGGTGGGGTTGTTTTGGTGTTGATTTCAAAATCAAGCAGCAAACCTCAAGGGATTACTGGTCTAGAGCCCCAACTTGTGAATCATGAGTCATGGAGCTTAATCCCTTTTGCTCATGATCGTGTGTAAGTCAGTGTTGGGACAGTATTTGGAACGTAACAGTGGTGTAGAAGAGTAGTTTGTAGTATTACTAGCAGTTACTTCAGATGTATTCAAAATGTTTATTTTTTTATGGCGCCCTGGAGTAAGACACTGGCTCTAAGTCAGTGGCCAGTGGGAGACACTCAATTTCTGAAAGTATTGTGACTGTACACTTGTAGACGGGTTGTGCTGAAAGTGAGCATGCTCAGAACAAACTTTGCACGGATAATTACACTTCAACAAAAAGAATGGCTGATTTATGCCCTTTCCAAATGCACCCCTGACATGTTGGTGGAGCCTCTGCTTGGTGAGTTGAAACAAAAAAGTAAGAAGATAAATATTTCCGTTGTGGTGCAGTGTTGGTGTTTAGTCGAGGGGTACCTCTGACACACTGGGTAACATGGAGACTGTGGCCCGCTTAGATTCCTTCATCTTGTCCAGGCCGAAAAGGAGGTCCAGCTGGGTGATCGGCCGCAACCGCTCCTCATCCACAGGTCTGGAGCAAAGGACACAAGAGGTCAGAGGTCAGACACAGAAACCTACAAAAACAATGTCTGTCTCCTAAGTTCATACTGCACACTCATTTTAAACAGTATGTACAATACACACTAAACATTATAGTATACTGTTTTGATGTAGTATACAAGAAATCTACATACTTTCCATAAATGTTTTACACTAAAAGGAAATTATTCAATATGTGAGCTATCGGATATAAATCCCACTGTAACTTTAGAATAACATTGCCAATTATACTTCAAAAAGAGACGGAGAGCTTTTCCAAAAAGTTTATTTTTTGTTGTTGTTTTTTTAGGTTTTCTGTAGCGTTTCACCTCCATCCAGAGAAGAAAGTATTTAAATATGTATGACTTATTACACATTTCATATTGCCTTTTTAAGTTGTACAGTTTGGGCTTCTCTCCTCTCACAATGTTTTATTGTGAATTTGCATACTAACAGTGCTTTAATGTCTTTGTGATCCCAACATGGTGACAAAGGTGGTTGCATGATATTCGATCCACATTCCTATATGTTATATAAGTCATACATTTTCTTATGTTTTAATAATTCTGCTGCTGGGCCTGGGATAAGTTAACAATAGGCTGGCTCCTTAGCGTTAAGAGTGCTGAGAACTAAAGGTTAAAAATGTTTCTTCTTTTAGTAATAGTGCCTTGACCTGAGAGGGTTTCAATAGTTGCTTAGCAACAGCTGAAGCATGGGTTACAGATATGCAGTATTTTATAAAAATATAAAATGCTTTATAAATCAACCAGATCCACCTCTGATACCTTCCAATCTAATCACATACAATGCTTTGTAAAGTTGATCAACACAGACCTCAACCTGAAATTATTTTCATGCATTATTTTCATTTCTTTCAGTATCCCACTGAAAACTAAAAAGAATGGTTCATTTGTATGCATATATATTTGAATATTGAGTCGGATGTAAAGTTATAGAGTAGCAGTAATATTGCTATCAGCTTTCAAAAACCCACACTGGTGTAACCTCCACTGTTTAGGGCAGGTTCTGTATTTAACAGAAAGATGCTCAGTTGACACCAGTGCTATGAAATCTTGTAGGTGTTCGAATATATGAGTCATACTTTTCTTCCTCTTGGCAGTCCTGTAGCTGCTGAGCGATCTGCCTCATTTGTTCCTTGCGGACATAGTCCCGGACTCGGTACATGGCAGCATCGCGGCAAAGCTCCCGGAGGTCACTGCCAGAGTAACCCTCCGTCTTCTCCGCAATCTCCTTCAGATTAATGGCATTGCTCAGCTGAGGAGAAAAGCAGGACAGCAATGTCAGACAATTATGTAGAATTAGTCTGTTAAATGTTACTGGTCTTTGGCTGTATTCATGGATTATCTAATCTACTTTAATGTTGTTTGACAGTAAAAATTATCTCTGCAAATGACAAAAGAGAGCATTGAAGAGAATAATTTATTTCATGACTGACTAGGATGAAAAAAAAAAAATCACATCTTACGTTTTCTCCTGCTAAAATCAGCCTGAGGATGTCCTGTCTTTGTCTTGTATTCTGCAAAGACAGAAAGACAGTGGTTCTTTAAAACATAAAAAATAAAGTACCTGAGCAACTAATCACTTGTTAAAACACATTCTTATCATAGGACATGGTCAAAGTGCCACTTTAATTACATAGACACATTATACATAAACAGTATGTGTAACTATACTTACTGCAAATATATATATATATATAATTGTATACATGTATTGTTTACACCTGCATCAACAGCAGCATATATATTTTATCTGACATTATAAGGGGCTGTATATTTTACTGGATTTAAGATTAAGCCCATGCTTTTTGTGGCTGGGCCAGCAGTCATAAATCAATCTGTGACACACAGTTCAGCTCAGTTTAAGCTGTGCTCCTTGACTTTGTGTGTAGCGCAAAGCACTCAGTAAAACACACCATTTCAATCAATACAGTAAAGAGAGATCAGCTGATGATGTAACAAAAATTGTGGTACAGTGGTGCCTAGAGTTACGCATCTTTAAAAAGGAGCTATTCTGTTTTTCAATTTTTTTCAATTTGAAAATTTGCCTCGTAAATTAAAAATGCAAATGTAAGTAGATTTAAGAAAGAGACCGTCACAGTAAACGTGAACTTACTAACTTATTTTACACTGCATACATTTTTGTAGATTAATTTGCATCATATAGATAAAAACAGTTTGTGCTGGTGTCAGTGTACGCGTCTTACTGGCAGGCCAACATGAAAAGTGGTGGGCATCCTGCGTAAAATGGCTGGATCCACATCCTGTGGCCTGTTAGTAGCTCCCATCACCATCACCTAAAATCATAAGTACATCAACATGAACACATTATGCTGACAAAACAACCTGCAGCATTAAATCATCAAACACAGCACAAACATTGTTTGCAACAGGTACCATGTCCTGCATGAAAGGCCAGTCACATCTTTTCAAATACTTTTCCACCCCAAGGGAGAAGAGAAAACTCAAGGGACAAGAGAAATCCTACCCAGTACATACCAGTTTAACTTAATCTGGTATGTACATTACAGTACAGGGGGGTATGTTTGTGTTACCTGGGTGGTTGAGGAAGTATCCAGGCCGTCCCATAGGCTCATGAATTGGGCTTTCATCATGGCTGTGGCCTCATGGTCCAGGCTGGAACGGTTCCTCAGAAAGGACTCTAACACACAATAGATAGGGAGATAAAACCCTTGATTTTTTTTGTATGAAAAACATCATGATAACACTATCAGTATCATCTTTTTGATATAATTTATTCTTGAAAGATTAGAGTTAAAGATAAATCACATAGAAAAGTCTATTAAACTAATCTATTCTAAGTAATAGAGTTATCAAGCATACCAATCTCATCAATGAAGATGATGCAGGGCTGGATTTTTGCTGCCAATGAGAAGACAGCAGCAGTCAGCTTCTGTGATTCGCCGTACCACATGTCTGTCAGTGTGGAGGCCTGAAGGTTAATAAACTTGCAGCCTGAGGCTTTGGCTGTTGCCTTGGCGATCATGGTCTTTCCACATCCCGGAGGACCAAATAATAGAACACCTGCAAGGACAAAATATAAACAAAAATAGAAATTACTGTTTCTGTTGTGTTTTTGTTCGAAGCATTTAAATAGTAGCAGTATTAAAGGTAGTAAAGTTCCAAGAAATAAAATTCAGACTCATTTCAACTTTAACTGGCAACTGATGGAGATATTTTGCCTAACTTGGTCTTCTCTAACACAAGTACAGATGGAAATTTGGCCTGACTTGCTGCATACTTTTAAAATGTTACATGATATAAATAAAGGCTGGAGACTAGGAATATAACTGGATTCCCATGACAGCAAATTTTGGAGGTTGACTCATCCTCAAGCTCTGTATAAAGTTTTGTGCCAAACAGTAAGAGTCTATAGAAAGTTAAGCAGTACTCAAAGTGATCCTCTGCTTTCAGGCTGCCAAGTGTACAAATCTTGTCTGATGCTTTTTGGCACACAGCTTAGATGGAGGCATAATGCATCGGATAGCTTCCTAATAATAATAATTAGAAAGCCAAAAGAGGTTTGGTATTGATGCACTTCAACTCAAATTATTAGCATTCATGGTAGAGAATGCAGTGAGAAATGGTAACCAAGACTCTTTGTTTATACTGTCTTCTGGCAGTATTAGCAGACCATCTATGGCAGACTATTCATGTTATTTATTTATTGTGAGAAGGGGGCATGTAGTATCAAATTTTCCCTTCTTACTGCTCTTGTAAGATAAGTAAATGTTTATTATTCCGTTACAGATCACATCATATATTTGTGTAAAATATTGTGTTGCAAGTTTGCACTTAAAAAAAAAAAAAAAAAAAAAGGGTATAGGGTCTTCCCTATCATTCAAGAAATTGTGTAAAAAGAGCTTAACTTCCTACACAGTTGACCTAATGTCCGTTAACATCCTTTAAAATAAAGTTTACTACAAACTACAAAAATGTGTCATTGTGCAAATACTTAATAAAAGCACTAAAGATTAAATAATGTCTGATGTCTATGTGTAGTTTCCAATCCATTAGTAAATCACTCAGTACAATAGTATGCGTTTTGTTTTTTTACCTTGATGATTATGTGTAAAACTTTTTTAGACCATTTTAGTTCTGATTAAATGACTGCCGTGGTACCTTTAGGAGGCTGAAAGAGTTTGGATCCAGCTAAAAGGTGTCTCTTCTGAAAGGGCAGGATGACTGTGTCTTGCAGCTCATTGACAACCTCATCCAGTCCTGCTATATCTCTCCAGGTCACCTGCAGGAAGGGAGAGTATGGTGAAACACATAATAAAAAGGGTAAAAATATCATGACACTTGATAATCTCAATTGTCAATTGAGGACTACCTTCATAGTTTGGGGATCAACTAGTTGAGATGCAATGTTCATCTCATACTCTGTTAGTTTGACGCCTTCAACACCAATTCTCTTCATCAGTTGTTCTGCCTGTAGAAAGGAGACACACACCTCAGCTCAAGACACAAAAGGATAACATATATTGTGCAGCCATTACTTTCATTTCTTAACCCCTTCTGCTACACTAACAGAAGGGAACCTGGACAAATATCTACCTACAACATCTTACATATAGTAAAAAAGGAAATACCCTTTTCTTGGCTTGGCTTTTCTGTTTGGAGGTAGGGTCCATAGCGTCTACAACCCATTTGATGCTGAAGTAGGTCGCTGCACCAAAGATGGTCAACCTCAACAACATGCCCACCACCTCATTCCTGGACAGCGGCCGCATCAGGGCCTCTCTGGGAAGATCTTTAAGCAGCATCTCGACTGGCTGATGTCAGTCCATTAGCTGGATAAAGACGTAGGGAACAGAGGAACGAGAATGAGAAGACTAATGAAAGAGCTTGAAACAAATGATGGACATTCATAATCAGTTTAACTGTCTGGTACAAGCATAGTTATGCTCCACCTGGTGGTTTAACTGTAATCCTTTGCTTGATTTAACAACTCACACAATTTAATGTTGCTTTGCAGCACATTTGTGTATTTAAATGACAATATCATAAAAGTAAATATTATTTTACCTTCACCAGTTGCTTCTGTCTGACATTAAAAATAGCATTACTGTACATGGTGTATGGCAGGGAGTAGGTTAAACCAAATCAAAAAGTTTATATTTTACAAACATACTACTAGTTGATAAACAATTGATCCTTAAACATTTTTCTCGGGGTATGAACCTTTACAATATGTATGTACAGTACCAGTCAAAAGTTTGGACACACCTTCTCATTCAATGGTTTTTCTTTATTTTTATTTTTTTCTACATTGTAGATTAATATTGAAGACATCCAAACTATGAAGGAACACATATGGAATTATGTGGTAAACAAACAAATGCTCAACAAACCAGAATATGTTTTATATTTTAGATTCTTCAAAGTATTTGAATGAGAAGGTGTGTCCACACTTTTGACTGGTACTGTACATTACTGATTTAAAGATAACTTTAGGGGTAAAATAACAGTTCTCCCACCAAAAAGCTAACGCTAACTAACCCGTCTGTCATTTGTTCACAATATTTGCTTGTTCAGGTCATTTACATACAAACACAAGGTCGCCATATGACACATGCAGTCAGTATACATCCATTGTTTACCACCAAGGAAGAACTCATATTCATTCATTAGTTATCATCTCCAGGCAAGAAAAAGCTAATGATGCTGTAACTAGCAGGCACCAAGCTGTCACTTCAGCATTGTGAAACGTTCATAGACCTCACTGCTGAATAAAACATTAAACTCACGCTCTGTATAATGTCAAGCATACATGTAGAGTCATACTTACTGAATATAGGAACCAGCAGCCAAAGAGCGAAAATTCCAAAACACTGACATTGAAGGTGCACCACGTTTTGCACCTCGGGTAGGAACAAACACTTTCAGTTCCGGGATGTGTTAAAAAAAAACACCTCGTCACTGAGTTGGCATATTTCATATAGTCCACCACTGGATGGCAGAGTTTGCACACAGATGCAATACATATTAGCACCAAGGACAGCGTCCACACTACTACAGCAGTTGAATAGAAATAAAATGAAATAAAATGATATAATATAGTGAAGAGTTGTTGGATCGGCAAACATTTTTTTGGTTTCCTGGGGATTCATTAGCCACGTGGTATTGCAGTAAATCTTTTGAGGGATATTTAAAAAATCTGAAATTAAGTGATATTCCGGAGAAATATATGTATTTATGTAATAATTAATATTGTTCATGAAATACTTACTTTGGAACATTTTAGTATGTATCCAAAATGTGCAAAACGCTATTTAACATGTATTTATTTTTTTCCCCATTACACCGCAAAGTGTGTGATATAACAATATGTCTTGGAGCAGAATATTTTGCTTGGGATGAATGTGGATCTAGTATTTCATAGGGTAGGCTTCCTGCAAATGTTCCCCAGTCTAGGAGAAGCTCAAATCTGAAGCCCTTTCAAGTGCTGGATAATTCAGTCTTCTTAACAGCAGCCTCAAAAATAAGACTGTAACAAATGGGCCTCTCCTACAAGCAATTTATTACACATTGTCCAAAGGGATTGTTAATTGTCACAGAATGTGTGCTAAATTTGAAAATGCTGTTCCAGCTTGTTTCCAGACTGGTCTCTGCTTTAGGATTTCATCTGTGAAATACAGAATAACAATGCTGAGAAGAAACTAAGGTATATAAGTATAAAAACATCTACTACAACAACAACAACGTTTGCAGCCTTTTACATCAAAGGATTTAATGAATACACATGTTCCTTTTGATATTTCCCCAAGACTCACAGCTCTTGCATCAACCTTAATGCTGCACCTCAAGCAAAAATAAACAATAACAGTTTTCATTGTAACGTTCACTTCACCATCCATGAAAATGTAATACATTTTGGCCCAGTTTACCGCACTTCTCTGTGAGCACAATTAACTGGATTTTGAACACCGGCTAGAAGAGGGGGATTGTCTTTTTTATTTTTTTGTTTTTCTTGTTGTACACTTGTGCTGGTTAAAAACTGCCAAAACCTCTCTCCCTTTGTAGTCCAATTAGTGGTCCAAATTGGATGCTCAATTCCGTACTGCACAGTTCCAGTTTTAAGCGTCCAGCTAAGTTAATTCCACTGTTCTTGTGGAAAATGGCACACAGGCTGCTATTGCGCACACCTTCGACTGTGAAAATGCCTCATGAAAAGCTTTAATCCCCTTGTACTGCAGCAGCGAGTCCCAGGAGATAGCAGCCTGACAGGGCCATTTTGATGGGTCTGGGCATTAAAGCACAGGCTTGTGTATCTGCAAAGTGCAGCCGGGGCTCCCACAACGGCTTGCACCTTGCCCAAACAACCACTCTCACGGGGTGGGGCCAAAAAAACACATTCAGCTCCCCTGGCTGTCAACCTCGACCATGCCGTAGCTGAAATAAAGCACTCTGCTCGCAGCCTTCACATGCCAAAGCAGCACTCTTTGGCGAAAAGCGATAAGAGATAAGAATCCCTGTTGAAATGCTTGTGCCATAATGCGTTATTGTATGCACTATCCAGGTTATAATTTGCTATCATTTCATGAGTGTGGATATCTACCTTTTTACTGAAGGAGTTAAAATGTTTAACACCTCAGTAAATGTTAGCCACACACCCCAGTTAATTACCCTTTCAATCTCCCAGGAAGATATATTGTCTCTTGCAGGATAAAGAATCATTTGGAAGTGGATAATTTATTTGCCTGTTACCCAGAGGAACTGGAAGGATTTATTTTTGAAAACACTAAGTGCTGGAACTGGACCGCTTCCCTGAGCATTTTAAACACAAGCGGACTGTCTTTTTTAATCCATTCTCTAGTGAGTTTTCTCACATGGACAGAAGAGATTTAATTTAAACTTAAATATTTTTGGTCCACAATAATTCAGCCGTTATAAAAAGTACAGTGAGTCTTAACTCATTTACTTAAAAAAACAAAAACTAATAATTTTTAGATGAGCTATTATTTATTGATAATAACCCTTTTTTATCAATAAGCCCTTTTGTGCCACCTATCTGATGCCAACTATTCAGGGGCCTAACATAAATGATGCATACCTATTATATGACAAAAAAGCCCATTTATCATTTAGCATATATGAAAACACAGGGATGAGCAGGCGATAGAAGCATGAAAGAAGCAATGCCTGGGTGAGACTTTATACTGTTTAACAAAGGGATTTCACATGGTGCTGAGACTTCCTCGGGCATCTTGCACACTCTGTTCATTCTGCCAGGGTAACTCACGCAAGTCGACAACCCATCGAGATTGCCGGAGAATGATCATTACAACTGTAGTTTCAGACTGACAGCTTTCTCTAGTTTCCTCAACTCTGCAGGCCCCACCATGGAAACAGCGGCACTGACGGCATAAGAAAAAAAAATGCTTATAAACGAGTAATAATTTGTTTTTTTTCATCTCCTCCATCACCTGAGACAGGTGGGAAGGCTATGCAATCCCAGTGGCACATCTATTCATGCATATATATTAGGAGGATATAAGACGTCTTGCTCTGAAGATGAAATCAGTTTTTTTGGTGAATCATTGAGCTGGAAATTGGTGGTAAATAAAAAAGTCCTGAAACGTTTCATAACATCACAATAGATGATGGGTATATTAAATACTGCTTTACAAGTAACTTTTATTATTTTGCAGTCGAGTAGGGTTTGACAGCAGGGTGAGAATGATGTCAACTTTTGTATCAGTAGTCAGCATCTGTGAGGTTGATAATAGGAACCCAATTATCCACTGAAACTAAGGTTTAAATTGTTAAACATACTAAGAGTGACAAGAGGAACAAGACAGATTGAAATAGTGTAGAAAAATGTATTGTTAAGTTACATTCACAGTTGTGTGAAATGCAAACACAATCTCTTGATAGAAGCAGTTCAGGTTTCCGAGAGACAAATGGTGTAGCAAGTTAACGCCATGGTGTAATAATTTAAAGAATTCATCTAAGCTTAAAAGCCTTAATTTACGCAACCTGGTGACAGTGATAATAGATATGAAGCTCGTCACTTAAAAACTTCTTTCTTCTTTGCATATAGCATGAAAATCTGTTGTCACCTGTTATCCGTGACAGGCTGCTGATCCTCCTCATCTGCTTTTAAAATGATATGTTCAGCTAGTGTGTTTGCACTTCAGCTCATATCCACATGCTCAGAGTTGCAGTGCAAATCTCCAGTTGAATTAGTTGTAACGCTCATGGACCATGATTTTTTTAATTGAATTAGCTCAGTTTACAGTTTATGACGAGTTGTCTGATAAGCTTTAATTAATGTTCATTGTTTTAAGTGTCTTCAGAGGCAATTATTGGCCAGCTTCATAGATGTACTGAAGATATATATAGATGTTAAATTATTCCATCTATGGTTCCTTTCTGTGCAACATCAGCAGTGACTTGACAGAGATAATTCATTCATATATAAAAATGACATTCGTAATTCCATTTAAATTCACTCTTCAAACCCTGATCTCTGCTCCTTGTTCCACTTCTGACAATTGTGACATATTCACTGGAATGACTGTAGTTCTGTAACATAGTTTGAGTGTATATGTGGTTAAAGAGATAACATTTGTCTAAGATCTATCTCAAACTGGTCAGTCTAATAAACTATAATCCATTTATCCAAGAGAGGAGAGCATTAGATCCTATTTAGTTTGGTTATAGACATTTGTATAATGTATTAGCTTTTATGTTTCAGAATATTTAGTTGTTTGAGGAGGAAGTACACTTCCAACATCACCTGAGTAATCAAAACTTTTTTAGTACCGTAAAGTCAGTGAGGGTCTAAGGCTGTCCCACAGTCAAATCGATAAGGGCTTGAGGTCTCTCGCAGACATTTTCAGGCCTTTATGCATACTTTCTGTGAATCTGCATTTCTGCAGACTTCTTTTAATGGAACTACCAACAATTTGTAGCGTTGAAAAAACTGAAAGAATAATGAGAAAAGGTTGATTGCCAAGTATGTTACACAGACAAGGATTTTAGCTTGGTAATTGGTGCTTGACAATAAACATAGTGCAATATTAAGACATAATCTAAAAATGGAAAATCTACAAAAAAACATGATAAACAATAGACAAATTAAGAGTACGTGAAAACAAGTATGTTATTAAAGTGTTAAGTGAATTTTACATAACATTAAGGGTTTAAGATATACATAAAAACGCTAAATGCAAGCATAGGCTATATTACAGGAAGGCGTTCAAATAATACAGCAAAAACAATGAAATAATTCTACCATTTCAAGCCCTTGCAGCCTCTCACACTCCATTTACCTGGTGACATCAGGTCCTTGAACAAGACACTGAACCCCAAGTTGCTCCCTGTGCACTTTACCTATATGTATGTGAACATTGTAATAAAGTAAGAGTTTAAGAACAGTAGCAATGTCTTTCAATACTTTGATTAAAAAGCACTTAATATGAAAAACGTGACAGACTGTGACTAAA
The DNA here is from genome assembly GCF_027596085.1 of Anoplopoma fimbria. Taxonomy (NCBI): domain Eukaryota; kingdom Metazoa; phylum Chordata; class Actinopteri; order Perciformes; family Anoplopomatidae; genus Anoplopoma; species Anoplopoma fimbria. Next base: position 18,729,588 of record NC_072461.1, read on the forward strand.
TAAGCTTCACTCATTCAAATAAGTTTCGGTTGGCTAACTATCTCTCTCGGCTGTCAAAAGGCAAAACAGCAGCAACAGCGCCGAGGCATCATCACACTGTGTCCACACATCCACCAAGGAGACGTCCTCACAATTCACCTGAAAAGCCTGAGTCGACTCCATAATCTCCACCTGGCATGAAGCACTCTGAGCCATGGAGATGAAATTGAAGCGAACAGCCCCTTTTTTCCTCAGGTAAATTCTAATAAGAAAAGCCCCAGGGGTGTTAGGTGATGGGCTTGTGTCTGTGTACGTGTGAGAACGATGGCGGCGGTACGTGGGCCCTATAAAAAAGCAGGGGAATGGCAGAGCCCCTCTGACAAGGAGAACATTTAAGTTCAGAGCTTGTGAGAGTTGTCCCGTCGAGTGAAAACAATTGGCCAGTTCCAGCTCCCATTCATCAAACTGACAGCACTTGGCCACGTGGAAATGAATGAATAAATAAAAGGAGAACGCATTCAGTGTGCAGATGAAGTGGAGCCTGCTGGGTAGATGCTGTCAGAGAGGACTGTCAGTATGTATAGTATTCAGCCCTTGTTGGGGATATCACATACTCCATGACTGAAATGCTCATTTCATATGGTTCTCCTCTCTACACCACACTATACATCACATTCAAATGATTTTTGACAGCAAAATAAAATTTAATCTTTTTCATTCCATTCCTTTCACTTCTCATCTACTGATATTGTATCCCCTAACGGGCTGCTGTCATGGCTGGCCTGTGGCTGGAAAAAACAAGAGTTGTTGACCTCAGAGCTCGGGCATATCAACATCCCTTTCTTGACTTTGACTGTGAAAAGAAGGGTATTTGTATGCACCCCACGTGGATACAGAAAAGTATGCTTCACCCCTCACTACCCTGCTCTTGAGCTATGACCTGCCACAAATGCATTATTGATCATCGGTTTCTGTTGCCGCTGAGCTGCCTTGGTTATCTGTAGACATCCATGCTGGCCTACAAGCCTCCTTCCATGTGCAATTCACAAGAAATAAGAACGTCTTTGATAAGGAGCCAGTCTGTGCTGCTGAGGTTGTACTGTAGACACATTGGGGTCATCTCACTGGATCCTTTGTCTCTTTAATTTGTAGAATGAAGAAAGTTTATGAAATCACTGGGAATACTTTCTGCCATCCATTAAGGCTTTTTGAGCAATTTAGGTTGCAGTACATGCAATGAAATGTTTTATCTGAATACTTTTAGTATCGTCAGTTTATTTCAACTATAATGAATACACTGTAACCATTGTTTAAATAAAGGAATAGGGCGACATTTCTGGATATAGGTTTATTTGCTTTCTAACAGAGGGTTAGATGAGAAGATCCATACTACTTTAATGCCTGCATGTTACATATGAAGCTAGACCAGCAGGTGATTATCTTACTGTAGCTTAAAATGGAGACTGGGAATGGTAGGGAAACAACTTGGCTGGTAGAAAAGTTAATATATATATGCAGGGCTATTCAGGCTTGCTGTTTCCCCCTTTTTACAGTCTTTAAGCTAAACTTAAATGAAATGGCATTGTTATCGATCTTCTTATCTAACTCTTGGTAAGAAAGCAAATTGGAGTATTTCCAACTATGCAAAACTTTTCTGTTATATAAATGCTGTCTGCATGAAAACTCTATTTTGCCTGAGAACATTTCATCTGTATCATTTGTCATTCAAAGCCACTTTAAATGCATCACTCAGCTCTAACTTTTTATGGGATACTTTGGATCAATCCATCATCACATGAACAAAACTGAATTTTACAGCCCAAGCATCTTCTTTTTTTTCTTTATGGGGACAAAAAGCTCTTATCTTATTTCCCTTATGAGCCTTGCTCCCTCAGCTGTGGCGTATCGTTCTGAGAGTGACACCTTTCCCATAAAACACGTACAGGCAGCATGATGGCCCCCAACTTTAGCCTGGGGTAAGCAGTGGGTGGTGCGGGGAGTCTTATGCTGCTTGGCTGCACAGCAAACCATATTGATTACCACTCATGTTTCTTTTGAATCAATCTCCATCACCCATTGGCCATTTTCTCAATTATAATTCATTTGGGAGGACGGATGATGGAGTTGGCTGGCTGCATGTATGAAGCATATCTGTGGCGCTGTAGAGGTTCCATAAGGAGATTTAACATTGTCTCCATCACACCACGATTGGCTAATGGAAGGAGGCACATAGCTGTCACTGCCTACACCCTCCCATCCTCCCCAATCCTCCCCCATCCTCTTTCATCCTCCTTCATCCTCCTTCACTGCACCCCCTGGGGATCCAAAGACAACATTTACTTTCGCTGATTAAAACCTCACCAAAAAACACCTTTGGTTCAGGCTAGACACTCTGCGTGACAGGTGATTTATGGTTTTGTCTATATATAAATAACCATACATATTGGATGTGCTACACTGTCCATGTATATTTGTAGTGAAGAAAGATTCTAGTTTGATATTCCTTTCTCTGTGAACCATAAATGGCATTGACGCTTTACTGTGCATTGTTTATTCAATGCATGAAGTCGTTCCTGAGGCACATCTGAAATAATAAAACATCTTTCCTGTCAATCAATGTCCAAAAACAATGAATATCCTTCCACATCTCTTTATTAATGCGCTGACAGGAAATTAACTCAGAAGCCATATCATGACCCCTCCCAACCCCCGGCGGAGACATTGCTCACCATGACATCGACCACACATGGCATGTTTATCCTCGAAGACAATCTAACTTTTGATTGTTCCTCGATAAGCCAGAGTTGTTGGATGAAGCCTCTGTGTGGAGCGGATCTCACTCGGTTGGTGTCAACTAGATTTATTTTTCCTCCCAGCGCCGCGCCCGGTCAGTGCTCAGCTCAGCCCAAACCCTCCTGGTGCTCTCGCCAATCTATCAAGTCCATCAGTGTTTCATGTAGCCTGGGGGACACTGGCTGGCAGCCTGAATGAGCTTCCTCTTCCTCCTCCTCTTCCTCCTCCTGCCATCACCTCCTTTTCCTCTCTGAGGCCTGCCAATGTTCGCTGGCTTTATACATTTACGGTGCTTTTTTCACTGAAATGTTCAATCTCCTCAGATCACCTCAGTGAAAGTACCAAGTAAACTGAGTAAACTACACCGACTGCATCACTGCCGTTAAAAAATAATAGGAATGGTAATAATGAAAAATGTTCTCCACTCCTCGGTTCAATTCCAGTTGTGGATCTTTGTTGCATGTTATACCCCACTTTCTTTCTCCCCCCATTTTTCCTGTCTGTATCCACACTGTCAACTATCTAACTAAACTGGTAAACAAATCGAAAAGAGAGAAATGAAATAGAGTAAATCACCTTTTTATACTGATGCAATTATTCATAATTAGTAGAATATCTCTAAAGTAACCAGAAGGCACTGCTCATCTGGAAATGAAGTTGAATGTAATTTAATGAATAAGTATAATTTTATTAAACCTGCAATAACTGATTTTTTGGCCACTTGGCGGCAGCAGACACAAGCTGCAAACACAACATTGAAACATTATGGCTAACATGTTTGCCATCAGTTGTTTATTCACACATCCAGGGGGTAAACATAAGCATTCATTCAGGGTTATGATTCTGGTCATGTTACAAATGAAGGCTAGGTCCAACTTTCACTCTCTTTTTAGCTCTATTTTCCTCTTCAATAACTTTATGTAAATGCAGGAGTATACGGTGTGTTTTGGAGCTCTTTTGCTGAAACTGCCTGCTCCTGAAAAAACAAAACAATGAGCTTAAAGACACTAAAAACCTCCACAGAGTTGAGGTTTACCTGCAAAGTCGGGCGATAATCAGAGGTTTCATATGTGTGACGCACATATTATTTCATATACAGTACAAATAGTGAATGTTAAACAGGCCCTATTATGCTATTTTCCGGGTGCATATTTTTATCTCAAGTTACAGTTACAACATGTCTACATGCGTTAATGCTCATAATCCGCCTTGTTTTTCTCATCCTGGCTGTCCTGCAGCACCTCTTCTCACCCTCTCTCTGAAATGCTCCATTGTAGCGCTTGCTCCTCCCTCCAGAAAGCAAAGTCTGCCCTTATTGGTCAGCTAGCCTGCTCTGTTGTGATTGGTCAACGTTTCACATTTCAAAAAAGTCTTCATCTGGAGCTTTACAACTGAACAACAGATCACAACAGGATTTGAACCCAGGCCACCTGGGTGAGAGACTTCTGAATGCCAGATAGAATGACAGATGTAAGCTTGAACTCCGTCTCTCTGTTTTGTTGTTTGAGGGCGGGCCGAACTAGCCGTCACTTCCGTAACATTGTGACCTCATCAAGTAACGGAGGTGAAGGAGAGAATTAAATCGAGTAAGTAAAGCAATATCAATATGATATATAATAATTCATATAATAAATACTGACAGCTGTCCGGTAAAGTCAAGAATTTAATTTGAGAAAAACTATTACATCTTCAGAGTTTCAACTGATCATGAGGTAAGTTGAGGATTTATAAGGATGTCAACATTTTATATCATCCCTCCTTGAAGTATAACTAATACTAGCTGTGCTACAGTTTATTGGGCTCTTAAGGGCCTTGCAGAGAGCTGTAATATACTAAAACTGCAACGTCTCGTGTCAAGATTGTTACTGCTTAAAACGTATAAGCTACATCTTAACATAACATGACATAATGCGGTATAACATGCTTTTTTTTAAATTATTGAGAGCAGCACAATTACAATGTTTGGTACAATGACAGGAGCCCACACTTTAAAGGTGTCTCTGGCCTACACAGAGAGCTCTCACTCTGCAGCCCTTTTGGTGTGTTGTAAACCTCCAGGTGATCAGTTAGTCAAGACTTAAAGATACGATTGTTAACATATGACTATTACATCTTGAACCAAATTTTTGTGGTGAGTGATTTTTGTAAGAAAATTGTGTGTCCTGGCAGTGCCCTTTTTGTCGAATAGAAGGTGGATCCCCTTTTTAAACAGCGATTTATCTTTTGACCGCAGTGACCTTTGGCCAGCTGCTGAGCTCTAAGGAACACATTTACACAGACTGTGATTATGCTCTCAAAAGGTCACCACAGCGAAAAGTGTAATCATGTATCTTGTCTGAAATCAGTGAGAAGTGGATTAGGGCTATTTTATGAGGTCCTGGCTCTCTCTCTCTTTTCCTCTCTCTTTCTCTCATTTCCTTGTTGCTAAGTGACAAGTTTCATGTGGATTTTTTTTACAGAATGTGGACCTCTCACACTGTCATGCCAAACAACTCATACATCATTTTGTTGTGACCCTCTTAGGGCATTTAAGAAACGTTTGCCACGGCTGTAGGGCTTAAGGATAAAACTGCTTTGTGTTGTGACTTAGATGTCAGAGCAGGTTCTATATGCCCTCAGTTTAAGTGAAGATAAAGACAAGATTAATTCAGTTTGTTCATTTCCACAAACCCACAAGCTTTTCTGTCCCTGAGGGTGCATAACTCCTTGATACAAGACCAACACGTTTGAAGTACCTCAGTAGAAATTAGCTGAAAAGAAATGAATGAAATGAACAGGAGGCCAGCCGACACGTTTCTCACACAAATATTCCATTTGGGATCAGCATTAGAATTACAAGGTCGACTGAGGCTACTTCTCTACTCAGCTGCCTGTAGCACATCTTTGAATCAAAACCACCAATGACTTAAACAATATTTCAATGAGTAAAATGTTAGTTGGGGTTTGATATGATTTTAGTCAGAATTTCTGTGATAAAGCAAATGTTATTCTGGCATTACTATAAATTCACAGTTGCAACATTTACTCTGAGAAACTACTGTATTATTTGGTTGTGCTGTATGCTTTCACCCTGTTTAAAATCCTGGGGGTTATTGTTACTTAATTTGTTTATTTTGCGCTATTATGGGAAATCATGCAAAAATGTTTTTCTTTGATCACATTTTCTGCACAAATAGTGACCATTGCAAAGTTGTGAAGGAATGGTTTTATATTTCTTTCTTGCAGAGAAAATGAATACAACTCTGAAAATGAACAAGTGTATTTCCCAAAATGTTTAACTGTTGCTTTAAATGCTTCTGTATTGCTAAGATGCTAACTTAATGCCAAACTCTCTCTTTGGCTATAATAAAAGCATTAATGAACCAGTGCATCATTTAATTTGTACCATCATGAAAGATATTAAAACTCCATAAGTAAGAAACAGAATGGTTTTCCCCTAGGTCCTTTTTTGATAATGCTGCCCTCCCTTGAGCTTAAATTAAACAAAAGCTATTAATCTTTTGTAAATAGATACAGAAACACAAGCTCCATGCTGTGCCTTGATAGTTGAGGGAGAAAGTTGTGGTGTGCAAATCTCTTTTCCCTAAAATGAGGCATGCTGGCTTGAAAAGTACCAAAACTAAAGACGTACTCAAGGAAAACAGGAGGAAGTCATTAACTCTGATACAGTTTATTTAACAGTGGTAAGGTCAGTGGACTTGAGTTTTGTGACAAAAAGGCCAACATGTTTGCACTGAAAGACGGATAAAATAACTATTATTTGTGCCTCAAATAGTACATTTTTGTGTAAAGATTGAAAATTGACATTCTTAAAATCTTAAAACATTCTTAAAATCTGTGTTTTACCACTTTGTGTGTGATATCTCTATTGTACCTTCTTCATTATAATAATCAAGTATCATCAAGCATATAATGCATGTCAGAAAAGCACTCTGTTGTGTATCTGGAGTAGGCCACCACATTCATGCTCCTCTTACCCAATTCAGAAGATGATCCCAGTTTCATGGATGTGAGAGCTTTGATGTGACGCTTGCCTAAAGTGGCAATCGCAATCCTCTTCGCATGCAGTTATTTTGCAAGCAGCAGCATTGTTACTCTCTACCCTTTTAAGTGGTAAATCTTCCCTCCAGCAATCAAGGGCATCTTTTAACGGCCAATCGTTCCAGCCAAGACAGCTAAATGGCAAGCCAGAAGTGGACTTAACATCCCTAAAGTTAGTGTCCATCACCAGCTATTATTTACTGCAAAGACATTAGTAGATTTTGCCCAAAAGGAGAAGCTGTTATTTTCACTGCTGAAAACGTTTTGGCAAACAGTTTGAAATATTCAAATATTTTAATAAAATAAATGTACCTATATGTGACAGTTATCCAAAAATCACATGTCATAAACGCAAAATAAATAGTTGTTGCATAAATACGACATTTAATAGTTTAAGGTCTCCTACATATACTGTAAGTGTGGTTACTTTATCATTTTAAGAGACTTATATGACACCAATACTGTGAGATTTGACTGATAAAACAGCTTTCTAAATATCAATACACTTGTCATTATTAGATTGTTACTAGTTTTGGTATTAACTGACATGTGATAGCAGTCTTTACAAAATTGTAAAGTGAAACAACACGTCAATGTCTTCTCTTGCTTGATCGAGAGGAGGATGGGAATCCCTGGAGCTTTGTCTAGAGTGTCTAAGAGAAACTATCAAGTCCCAAGAGCTGCCTTTGAAGTGCCAGTGTATTGTCAGTGGAACTTCTTGTGAGATCTGCAGCAGTGCCCTCCACATCCCTGGACCAGTTCCCTGGGGCAGCTGGTAGTGAGGGAGTCATACATTTGATATGTAGCTTGTTAAAATGGGAGAAATAATAATAATAACTTTAAAATTCTGCGTCAGGTTCTAACTTTTCAATAATATATATTGTAAAATATGTCTTTAGGCTGAAGGGGCGTGTCCCTGTATGTGTTGGACTGACAGCAGATGGCAGGCTGCCAGAGTGCCTGTGTTACATCCAGGTGGCAGCCTCCTGGTCTGAAAAGGGAGGCCAATGAGAAAATGCTTTAAACTTGCATTCTCACTAATAGTCATCAGGGGTTGACTCCTCTTTGACTCCTCTTTGACTTATATAATACGTTTATGTATAATTACTAGGTAAAATAGACAATAAACCAGGGTAGGCTTAAGGGGGTGGCTACAGTGGGTTTTCAGTTTTTGAAAGTTAATTCTAACCTTGTGAGTCACCTAAAATGCCTTATTCAGCATTCAGTTGTACTTAGCAGCGAGATTGTGTAGCTCCACCCTCTCATGTCACTTCTGGTTGCAAAAAAACAAGATAAGGAAAGGACTAATTAATGCCTGATGCCTTGAAAACCTCTCTGGAGGCATGTGTGTGTGTGTGTGTGTGTGTGGGGGGGGGGGGGGGGATCTTATGTTGTAAGACCCAGTCATAAGACTAAAGATGTAAGACTTTTGCACAAAAAATGTGCAAACTGAGCGCATTTTGTTTAAAAGCTGTAAGACACATTGAACACAGCTGTAAAACCATATTTTTTATATATATCTCAGATCTGTGTCCTGATTGTGAATCGTTAACCATAGCAACAGACAGATGCACAGAGAGAGAGAGAGAGAAGATAATATAAACCAGTAAAAAAACACCTTTGATCAACTCCAGTGTTATCTGTCATGGCTGACTGTGATCGCGTTATGATCAAACTGATTCATTTGTAAACACTTTTTCTTTTGCTTTAATCCAAGCAGGTCAGAAAGAAGTAACACAAAAACATAAATCACTCTGGATTTTTAAGTAAAACAACAGGATGTATAACTTTAAAGATATGTGTGAGGTAAATAGCCTTCTACTATTTTGTGGAGAAGATTAAACCAGTAAGAGCTGACATGAATAAAAGAAACAGCCTCAAACAACAAGAGACAGCGCTATTCTTACTTGTTAAGGATTTTAAAACAACATATATTTGTTTCAACCGAGTGCATTAACAACACATCACTAGGATAAGGGACACCTTAATATAGAGCCACAGAACAAAAATGGATAGGTCCCTCTACAAGAATCTATTACAGGAAAAATGAGATGAGAGACAAATATATCCTAACATATATATACTTATAGATAGATATGGGCATATTATATACAATTTTTCTGTATGGGCTCAATCAGTAATTTATTAAACAGTTTTGTAGAAGTTCTGTCTTTAATAAATAACAACTTCTTTCTCTTGACAACCGTACTGTATGTTTAATTTTTTTAAAGTATTCTACTTATTTTAAGTAAATATGTTTTGTTTTCCGATCAGTTATGAATTATAAGAATACAAAATAAATATGTTTCATCCTTTGTTAAGTAGGCCTATGAGGATTTTGCTCTCTCTAACTCTTCTGATGCAACATTTTCAATTCAGTAGCCTCTGGTCTACAATATAGAGCATTACCACATTCAAATATCAAAGAGGAGATTCAATTTGCAGTGATGTGTTTGCCCCTTTTTTGATTTCTTTTTAATATTTAATTTACATGGCTTGGGGGTGTTATTATTTAAAGTGGTGTCACCATATTTACATTAAATGTAATCAAACCACAACACTTTTTTTGAGTTTGCCTTTACCAATCAAAACAACTTATGGAATGTAAAAATGCTTGAATTGAATTTCTTGATTGCCACATGTCCATTTGCATGCAGTTGTGCTATCTCCACACTGTAACTGGTGGAAACCACCCAGAGATAACATTTAGCAATACTGTTTTACATAGCCATATATGTTGTATATCTATATAAAAGATATATAATATTAATTAGCACTGAACTTTTTACAAAGGTGGAGCATTGTCAACACATAATAATTAGCACTAAACACAAAGTAGGGCTGAAGCTGATGAGATTGCCATTCGTTTTGCAGGTATTCATTTGATAACAAAAGTATTGGACAAACTAAAGACTTGAACTGATTGATTACCAAATTTTTTACAAATTATCTCAAGGAGAACAATAATGTTTATCAATCATATAATCTTGACAGGGGATGATAAGTAAGTACTTTTATCTTTAAGTGAGGGGATCACCAAAGTTATTTTAATCAAGAGAGACATGTCAGATGAAGAAAAGATAATTGTTGATTATTAACATATGATATGTGATGATAAGGTCTTGATAGGGTTAGCAGCAAGATAAATTGCCCCGCGAAGTCCAGACACTGTTGGTGGTGGTGGCTGATGAGGCTGATAGAATGATGACTAGATGAAGCTGATGAATATTCGAATACTTGGCTAACGCTGTAATTGTGTCACAGTGCTATTGGATAGAAGAGACCAGCTGATCAGAATAGCTGATATCATGATTGACAGCCCCAAACAATAACAGAAAGGAAATTATGAGTGAGCATGCAAGAGAGGAATGAATGGCAGATGCATGAGAAATAAACAACAGGCCTACGTATGCAAAAGTATAGTCTTCTCGGTTGAACTTAAGCTAGAGCTTCATCAGTATTAATCCTGAGGGATAGAATAACGTCTGTAAAAAAAATATGGGAATTCACTCAATATTTGCATTGATTTCAGTGACAACCTAAGTGGATGATTGGCTGACCGGTCAACAGAATAACATTGAATAACATCCTCTGCTCTTGACATACAAAACATTATTGTGCAAATGTTGCACTTTTAATTATTGAAATAATTGATGAAGTACTTTGTCGACTTTAATTGAAACTGAACTTTTAGAGCTGGTGTCAGTACTGAGAAAAAAGTATTCAGAGGCGGAATAGATAACCTTTGTGTAGCATCACAGAAACATGTAATGATTACAGGATGTTGTTTTATGGAAATTATAATTCCCAGCCAGCACTGACAAACAAGACCGCCGTAATGAAATCAAATCTCCATTTTCACTGAAACAACTGCATAAGATGCAACACATCAGGAGCTTAGCGCCTTGGCCTTGTCTTGAGTGGTTAGAATAAATAGGGCCACACGGGAAACGCAGTGAAATGCTCTTGTTCCTTCCTGTCGGTGCATACAGCCCTGTGCATTATGTTTATCTGGGGAATGTTTGGCCGATGTTGGAGGGAGAAAATGCTCGGCTCACATCAGCTTGTGGTGGCTGATGCTCGGTCCCTTGGGCTCTGCGGCAGCAACGCTGTCAAACCCCGGGGCCCTCGCTTCTTCTCCTGGAATCCACGGTTCAAACACTAGGCACTGACTATCATAACCCATCTCGTCATGGAGAGAAGAACATGCACACTGTGAGGCTGTGATACAGTTTACTACACTTTGCTTTGACTCTTAGAACAAATGTGTTCACTCAGCAGCTTCTTGTGTCTTACTGTTGTTCACAGTGCTTGGAAAGAGCAGACAACGTATGAAACAACCTATAGTGATACAGGAGAGAATAAACAGAAAACAACATGGCCTCGGGCACAGAGCAGTTTCTCGGAGAGATTAATGAGTGTTCCTGAGGACCCCAAATAAAAATAGCATCCCTTTACATATAATCTTGACAGGGGATGATAAATTACCAGCCCTCATATAATTGTTTTCAGAAACATCGTGATTACTGCACATGCAAAAATAAGTCATAGCTTCAATTAATGAAATCCACTGCTTTTTAAATTGATATCTTTATTGGTGGGGCGCCAGCAGGTCAAGAGAGCATAACTTGGCATCCACAGAACTGCTGGCTCAGATACTCGCCCCTGAAACTAGAATGTGGAAAACAGCATCTAGAGGGACAAAGTACACTCAAGAATGCAACAAGGACAGTACTGCAGCAATTTAAGTCATGGGGACTTATTAAACAGCACAGTTTCTTTAGAGCAACCTGAATAAATTATGGAGTGTCTCACACAAGAGATAGAGCTCGCTAAGAGAGTGGATAGAGTGTGCTTGTTTCACCTCCTCATCAATCAAGCATGGAAAGCAATCTAAAGGCTGTCGATACAGGATGGTGAATAACATTGAGAGGTCTTTGGTGAATGGGAAGGCATTTGTAGGCGTACAGCAAAAATGTAGACAGAGATCAAGGCAGAGTTAGATTTCAGCTGCTTGACATCATCCTAAATCTTTCTTCACTACTTGGCAAGATTTCATGTCAAAATACAGCTGTTGCCAGCATAAATGATTGTCCCATCCGCCAATATGAGAGGTTTGGATTTTCCTGATATGCCAAAATAAAATTATAGTTTAAACAAATCTTGGCCCACGGGACAAGTTGATTTAAATTTAGAACAAATAAGAAACTGTGGGCTTAACAGCAAAATGGTCATTTTTGTGTCCTTTAAAACAGTTTAAAACACATGTGGTTATGTAAGCATCTAGAAATAGAGGGATGTTATGCTTATGCTACGTCTTGTGTTTAGACACAGAAAGCCTACTGTCAAACCAAGTAACCAAGTAGTTTAAGCAGTCTAAAATTGAACAATGAGACTAGGCCACTCTGGAAGCTCTGTGAGGGGAGTTCAGCCCTCACAGAGTTAAATTCTAACATTCCCATACAACTATTTTAGAGAGATCAGATTCACACTGTAAAGTGAAAAGTTTATCTTTATGACAAGATGTTTTTAAAACAAAAAGATATTTAGATAAAATCAGATTAGATTCAATTTCATGTTATTACAACACACAAAGTCATCATGTTAGGCTCATACTATATATCTTATAATAGGAATGAAGAAACAATGTGTAGAGAACAGATAAAGTGAGGAATATGGCTTCTACATGCTTGGGTTGAGACAATATTCAGCCTTTGCTGAACATGCTGATGCTGATGTTTAGAAGGTAGGCCTTTAGTGTTCACCAATCTTTCTTTAACTGTGAAAATTGACAAGACCCAGGGAGCAACTTGGGGTTAGGTGTCTTGCTCAAAGACACCTTGGCATGTTGCCGGTAGAGGGGTTCAAACCACCAACCTTGTGGTTGTGGGACAAGCGCTCTACCTCATGTGCCACAGCTGCCCCATGAATGTTTGCACAAGATTGCATGGCGATTAATCTAATTATTGTTGAAATATGTTGTCAATGCATTATATGGGGACCTAATTGGTTGCCAGACTAACAATGACCCTTAGAACTGCTGATAGAAAGTACTGCTGTCAAGTGGATGAACAATCCTGCTGAAGGGGGCATGAGAAAAAAAAGCCTGTCTCGCCATCTGATTTATAATAATATTTAGGAATATTTAGTAACTATCAAGGTGTGCAGTAGGTCAGTTAATACCTTGTTTTTGTTGACATCTAATGGCATAACTTCTTAACTTCCTGCGGTGTGTCAGTAGCCTACATCTAGACATCACTTTTATTGAGTGTGATTACAGATAGAACAGTGATTTCTTCTGCCCGTGGATATAATTTCTGCCCTGGAATTGAATTACTGAATGTTCATATATTCCACTCAAGGAGCAAATGTGTTTCAACGTTTAACACTCAAGGGACGTTTGGATCTGGCTGTGGAACAATTTTGATTCATGAAATCACTCTTGATGTTATACAGCAGTGTGTCATGCAGTATTTATCATCTTTTAAAAGGGCAAGAGCATGATCAATGTGTGCGCTCCAACATGCTCCTGATGGCTCGTGGCTTCCCATGGCTGCCATAAGCAATACAACCCCATGATTAATAGTAAACAAAAACCATTGTTTGTTGACATTATCCTCTGGTTGTTTCTGATAGTAAATGGTCTGGACAATCGGACTACACTACTTCTTTCCAGATCATTGTCTTTTGTGCTCTAAATTGTGTTATGTGACTTTATGCATTCACCCTAGACTCAAGCCATTTCTAAATGTCAGTGCCGCCACATTGGGTACAATGTTGTTTTATTAAAGATGGTTCCACAAGTCTGGATTTGGATCCGTGATAATATTTGAAATCAGCAAGAACCCTGTTCAGTGTGCATCTTGCCCTTCCAGTGATCCTTGACTTGTAACAAATGTTTCGTCTTTGTGAGTCAGTCATTGCCTCGCTGCCATGTTGCTGCCATGTGTGTGTGTGTGAATGTGAGGCACTGCTCCCAGGTAAAAGGCACTTTATAAAGAAAGTGCTGTGTATTTTTAGATGTACTGAAGGGAAAGGCTGGCTGAAATAAAGTTGATTCTCTTCTTTTCTACATGGGTCAGGGCTTTGGATACACAGTGTCCATCTTGCAGTAGTTTATTTGAACTTTCTGTGTGGGTTGTATACAAACAAATGATAATATTGGGTTGGTAATGCCATCTACAAATCATGTTGTACTGTTTTTATCCTTAAAGTAACCCATGTCGTAAATAGCGTTGCACACATAAGAACAAAACAAATACATTAGAAATATGATTCAGTTCACACTCTGTTGTTACTATAATTGTTTTTTTTTTCATCCATTTTTTTTTCACCTTTTTCTTTCCATTTTTGCCTGAAGAACATAGGCCTGAAAAACAATTGATCTTTGAGGTTGAGCAAGTGTATTTTCCAAAGCAGATACAGAGGAGAATCAATTTGAAGTAAGAGCACCCAGTGCCAGAATTGTTTGTGGCTATCAAAGGCTACCCTTTTCTGTCTCATGAAACAAACAAACCATAAATCACTACTGATTGGACAGTGTGGGCGGCACTGGGTTCACCACAGCTCGTACAAGAAAACCAAGGGAAGTAAGTAAAGCTTTGGAATGTAAATGCCAAGAGTGAAGCTGTTTTGTTACATACAATCATTAAGTGATTCTTTGGATACACATACAAACATTAAATTATTCTTTAAAAGATCAAGAATGGACTCTGTTATCAGTAGGGATTGTATTTAATGGGTGGAGTAAATCAAAACAAAATTATTGTACCATGATTAGGTTTATGAATATAATCTGAGAATTCAACGTTACATCTTTAGAATAATTGTTTGCTAAAACCCTCCCCCGAATAGCAATTACCAGTTACTGGGGACAGCAGGCCTGTGAAGCTTAAGAGAGATTCTGAGCATGTAAAGCTTTAAGGGTGGTGACTTCTATTCTTTTACCAAACACAATCCCGCAAATATGATGTTAAGGCTTTGAGTAATATTCGCTTATACCAAGAAAAATGGATTATGGTATTCATATAATAAATATGATTATATTATCTAGGCCTATTTAAGGTCTATACAACACTCACAAAGACCTCCTACTCAAGTGCGATCTGGTCTCCATGCTGTGTGGCGAGATGAGCCCAAATGGTATCAAAACAGACTCCATAAATCTCTAGTGGAAAAGAGGCAAAAAAAAATGAAAAAAAAAAAGCATAGAAAACAACAACCTTGCTGAAAATACAAAATACAACCCCAAATCACTGAGATGCCGTTTCGCACGGGACCTCTGTGTTTGTAAATTTGCTTAGGAAATTTTTTATTTTACTTGACAAATATGGGGCATGGCAGATTTGCATGGGATTAAGATTACAGTTTTTACAGATTACTACAGGTCACACTAGTCCTGTAAGAACAGGGCTCTACAGTTGTTGGAGCACAATATCAACTATATTTGCTTGTGGGTTTGTAGGTTGGAAAACCCTCTTCATAACTTGCATATCCCGTGGTTAGTATTTTCCCACTGTGTGGAAGCTGGTCTATGGAAGAGTTTAGATTAAACCTGCAGTGCAGAACTTTTATCTCCCCCCCACTGGCAGTGAGAGTAATTAAAAAAATACAGTCACCACATGCCTATCACATATGGCTGCAGGTGAACTTGCCACATCTTCCTTGCTATCAGAAGCTTTCTTTTCAAGTAGTTTCATCCAAGTAAGGCCAGATGGAAAGCAAAGGGCAAGATCTCTGTTTGATTACCATGTTATTTATGTTATCAAATACCTTTTTTTTTGTGGCTGATAAAGCAGCACAGGCAGGAGGTACCCAAATGCAGACTGTCACAAGATGGAGATACTTTAAATAAAGAAAAAACATACAGGTACAAAAGGCAGGCAGGTACAGCTGGCAGGTTACAGGAAGAAAAAACTACATGCAGTAACTAATCAATGAAGATAAACTGACAAAAGACAAGGGGAGCACAGATGCTAAAGAAATAAAAGAGATAATTAGGGACAGGTGACAGCAGTGCTGACAAGCAACAGGTGAAGGGCAGCAAATCACACAGGCAGGAATCAAACAAAGGCCGGAATTAAAACCACACACAAGAGGAGAGGACTTTCAAACTAAAACAGGAAACAAACTACAAGCAACCCTAGGAACATGACACTTTTATATATTTCAATTAAAGTTATTTTGATAAAAATATGCAAGTCTTCCTCTGCAGTTTAGGTTTAATGTTACAATCTTTGTGGCTGTACCTTTACATACAGGTTGTTATAAGGACATTTTGTATGTCTGTCTTTGTACATTGAGAGCGTCAAATAACCAGAGTCAAATTCTTTATTTGCGTTCACACCCCCATCCCATTTGCCCTGTGTAGACTATCTTGCTCACTTCTTCAATGGTGCTGGCCGTAACTTTGAGTATTAGAGTCCACATTTTTACGAAAGTTTTACTTTCATGGTCATACATTTTTCATAAGCCCACAGACTAGTGTGATTTTTCTGGTTCACTGTGCCCTTGGCATATTTTTCTCAAGAAAGTACAGGTAATACATTGGTACATTTCAGCCTTCAACTTTAGTTAGATGGCAATAATCTTCCCATTGATAAGAATCATCTGTAGCAGAGACCAGCAATGGTGATTAATTAGTTATTTTCCATCAGGGAAGGAGCAACTGATGTATTTTACCCCACTGCTCCTGATTTCAAAGAATCACCGACTGATTGCAAAGGTTATCTAGAAGATGAAAGCTCTCCTTTCTTCTGAGTATAACCTTGGATGGATTGGCCCTCAATTTGCAAGACTACTCTTTGATATTTCTCTTTAAAGTCTGAAACTGGGTTTGTTTTGATAATGACTTTAGACTGAATGTCCTTCTTGGCAGAGGTACGGTCTAGCATTGTCACCTATGTTTCTGTCCCCTTTGAGAACTATATCAAGGGCATCAGCTGCTGCCTACATTTGAACAGACATGGCTGATTATTTAGGGAGATAAAAGGAGGTTCATTTGTATTCAAAGATGAGTAAAGATGGAGAAGTGAGCTCATCACACCTGGACAGGACTGATACTTGCTAATGAAAGCAACCCACAGGTCAAATCAATACTGTGTCTACGATAATACTTTAAAGTGCCATGGCCATTTTATATTTAATAACACTTTCCACCTCAACAATGTAATGGAGGACCACAGCGTAGAAGCTGCACACACGCACATGTACACCACCCAGCCACTCATCTATGCTACTGTATACTCTTCTATGAGCTAAAAAGGGAAAACAAAGCAAAAGGGAACCTGTAGCATGAATATTTGAATACATATATTATATTCACTTCTGAGATGAGTCACGTCTGTTGAGAATTGTTCTCTAAGCTTTCATTTCCATTTTATCCTCAGCCAATCTCTGATTGGCATTTAGACAAAGCTTCCAAGTATCCTGCAGAGGATTGACATTTGCGTTGCTATTTTTCCCCCGCTCCTCTGCATATTTAGAATGATAAACTATTCCTAGATGAACGCAACATCTAACCACCACCTTTTTCCCCCTCAGATAATGGAATGCTTTCACATTCTGGACCCAATACATGCTCATATTGACAAGTGTTTGGCCTTCTAGTTCAACTGGGAGTCTCAGCTGGTTGAATATTTAGTATTTTCTTTTCTATGTATTATTTACCACCTTTGTGACTTTAAAATATTTCTTTCTTGTGTGTTTGCTGCTGGAAATTGTCAGTAATTAAAAACAGTCAGTACTGTGGCTGTGCTGTACAGCTACAACTACTGCCACAACTACTACTTCTACTACTTCAAATGATGATACTTATGATTGTGTATGGTACTTTAAAAATATACAACAAAAATAGTGGCAAATAATTAAAATTACACAACTAATAAGGGTGTTAAATGTATTAAAACTACATACATGAGGGAAGTTGGCTTATATAATTGTTAGTCTACATGAAACAATGTACAATCAAATATAAAACACACAGTTAAAAAAAAACACACACTCAAATAAAAAGCAAGTCATAAAATCTGTTTTGAACAGACAGTCTAAGCTGATCCGGCCAAGTTTATTTTGGGTGCATGTATGCTTTTGGCTGCAACGCACCGAAGGCAACAAAGTTGGTTAATCAGGGCTTTTTAACTGAAAACTGTTGCCTGCTGCCGCCTGACACAATGCTGATGAGAGCCGTGAGCTGTGAACCCAAACAGATAATTTGCATTTCGAAACACCAAAACCATCTGAAAGATAATGAAATGCTCTGGAGAGATTTGAGCAGAGTTAAAATATGACTATGTGCAGCATTAATTTAAGGTTAAAAGTTACTCCAGCAGTTTTGTGAGAGGGCAAGATAGGTTACTCAAATGATTTGGTCTCACTAATTGGTTAAAAATAAAGGCCCAAACATGGTTATTTCAGATGTGTCCTCATTGTAGATGGAAAAAGACAATTGACAATCTTTTGCAAAAAAAAAAAAAAAGAATAACTGAAGTAGAAATTAGGGATTTAAAAAAAAGTGTAACATAAGTTTCTTCAATCAGAATAGAGGACATAATTGCATGGATCACCTGGTCAGTTGCATCCACTCCAGCTTTTAACTCTCAGCCCACTGCACACCCAGTTGCATGAATGTCTGAATGTCCTATTACCACTTCACTGTATGGCGAGATTGATTCCATTCATCCGTGTTATTAGAGGCCTAGAGGGCAGCCAATGAAGAGAGAGTACAGTATGGCACAGCAGAGCTAGGGTGACAATTCAATTAGCTGCCTCCATCTTTGCACCACCTCCACATGACCTGCACCAGTAGTTTTTTGCTGACGATCAACCTAAGTAAAGTGATGGCATCCTTGGGTTGTGCGGCGAACACAACCAACATGCTGATTGGCCAAGAGGACTTTAGGTTAATAGGATGGGTGGATGGGGCTTCTCCTCTATTTCAGCTCAGAGATTGGTTTCAGAGTAATCGCTGTAGAAAAGCAGCAATGGTTCAATTTCAGAATACACAAAAGCACATTCAAATTACTACTCTCTCCTCTATTCTCTCAGAATGCGACTAGTGTGTCATCAATGACTATAATAATTTATCTTGCAGCTGCAGTACTTCACTCATGACCTGTCATTTTATTTCTGGATTTGTTTGTTATGAGATTAGCTAGTATCTCATTTCTGTAGAACCTTTTTAACCGGTTACTCTGCTCTTTTTCAGGTCGGCTGATTGACATTGGGTCATCTGTGCTTAGGCTATGCAGTAACCTACATAAACTCTGTCACCTGCAATATTTATGGAAAATCAATTTATGCCTTGAAATGTTTCTAATTATCTGTGTCTGCTGATGATGTAAAAGTGATAAATTGCAAATTGCTTCCATTTCCACTAAGAATTCCTCAATTCATCACCGAACCAATCTGCTGTTGATATTCTCGGAAATAAATAGGTCAATAGGGTTAGGGTTCTCAAAACTGTACATATTACTTATATTAGCTGATTAGTGTTTGAGTGGTTATGTTTCACTGTCATGAAATAGTGATAGTTATTGATAACAATACTTACACAGTTCATTGTGTACCTTTTTTCAGTAATATGGACATGTATGCTAAGCATGTTTCACATAGAACAGAAGCAAATCCCTCCTGTCTTTCTTTCATCAACGCATCCTAGTAACTGTAACCATAGTAACCAATTTTTTAACCACAGTACTGAGCTCACAGTCCAAATTGCAAGGGGTCTGTATTTGTGACAGAATTGTACAGTTGCAGAGTGCATTTAGAATTTAAATGTATATACTTTTTACTAATTTGAGGAAAGTTATGATGGAGGTTTATGTGTCTCTGGCAAGTAAAATGGTCTCTTGACAATATAACTGAATAGTTGTTAGTACAAGTAGTAAATAAAAGCTTGATGAACCTGACATAGAAGTTTGATGTAACAACACAACAACTTGGTAAATATGTTGACACTTTTAGCTGGTTCCAAATTTGAGTAAATGCAAAAAGACTTCAAACTCTAAATTTTGACAGTGTACTGGGCATTTTGATAGATTTTTGTAAAATTCAATCAGCACAGGGACATCTGTAAAAAGGATGGGACTGAGAGGAATAGATTTTAGAAATGTAAACCGAAATCAGATTACCTCGTTTTTTCCGAGAACTACAAATCTCTGAAAAAATCGCCATGGACAGAAAAGTCATGAGTGGATTTAACACGAAAGCCTTACCCAAAAGTAAGTAGATGTCCTTGAGGTGTAGCAATAACATGAATTATTTTGACAGCATAAGACAAGCCTGGGAGGAGATGCCAATGTAGGAGCCAGTTCAGTGATATTAGGAAAGGAGCCAAACAAGTCAACAGTGAGCAGCAGGGACAGTTTGGCTGAGCAGATTAGAGGTCCATCTACCAACCTGTCTTTGACATCAATAGAGGACAAAGTTGACTGCATGATTTCAAACATGGTTCTATTTTGGACGACAGACATTCACACATATAGTCACATGTGTATACACTGTAGTTAGAATGACATGTTGGCTTTCACGCTTTTCTACTCGAGGGAAAGTGAAATTGGCAAACTTCCTCAGCCAGAGTTGCTAAGCCTTTGAATAGGATTATTTCACAAACACAGCGCAGAATAGCACATAACTGGGTTTAAGGCAAGTGACATGATCACCAATCCCATAATCCTTAACACCAAAATTGGACTGCTTTACACAAACATTATTTAATTTCGCTGTGCTTTTCCTCCCACATCAGTGTGTAGTTCACAGCACATATCCTGAACTCTACAGGTATTTATCACACAGTATGCAACTTGAAACTGTCTGGGGATAGTCTTAACCAAAGCATTTTAACTTTCATCACTTTAACTCACCTTCTGATTTCAAATTGAGAACAGCCTCAATTACATTTTAATTCATGAGCTGCTTCTGAAAGGTGTAACAACATGAAACCTGAGCCATTTCTGCAAGGCCATTGTTTTAATATGTAATGTATGTATTGTAAGAAACCAGAGCAGGAAACCACTATGAAAGATTCCTGTTGGGATGAAGCTGCAGAAAAAGTTGAGGGGCTGAGAGGGAACCTTGCTGTGGCAAATAACCTCAAATGTTGCTATGGGTAATGCATTCCCCCTCCAGCCATTGTGCTGTTTTGGGAAATGGCGCCATTAAAGTCATCACTGTCTACGATGTGGAAAGATGTGGGAGCAGCAAAAAGACTGGCTGACCTTGATGGAGCTTATTAGCATAAAGCAGCCCTTTGAGCCCCATATGCTAGGTGGTTGTGGAGTGTGTGTGAAAATGTAGTTAACTCTGACACTGCTTCCTATAACCTTGTATTATAAAAAACCTATAGAATATAAAGAGGATTATATCACTTTCATATTAACTGCTTACTGTATCTACAATTCTGAAAGAGAGAGTAAAAATTATACATCATAGGATTTCTGTAATGTAATGATGAAACAACAGTTAAAACATATGGCGTTACAGTAAATATGTGAATGAGGTGGACACTTTCTATCAAAATTGGTTTTCCTGCTTTGATCAGAAATTAGATAGAAATTATTTCTTGAATGTGAGCTGTACTGTAAATTAATGAGATAACACTGTTGATTTAGGTATTTAAAGCCGTATTTATTTGTCCGGATACTTGAAAACTGCAGCAAAAGCCGGAAACACAACACTTATTATCATTTACACAGCCACCAGGAAAAGAGACATTAGTCAGGATTTTCTCCTTTCAAAAAAATTAAGCTCAATATTAACTCACATTTAGTCATGTTTTGGGCTCCAGTAATTCTTGAGAAAGGAGTGGCTCTTTAGCTGATAGATAGTCCACTCTATTCACTAGCTTGTTGCTAACTTGGTTTGCTTGTGGTTTGGTGATGGGAAGGGACCATAAAATGGATAAATCAGACCTTTTTTTTGCTGAAAAAAAACTGCCTCTTGTAGCTGGGAAATTTTTTATTTTATTTTGAAAGTTACCAACCAACACACATTGTAAAACGCATATTTTTACTCTACAATTGATGTGCACATTAGAAATTTACAGGTTACAAGCACAGTTGAAATTCTAATAAACATTCAGCCTTTTTTGAACAGTGTTAACATTATATTTTTGTGGCTGCTTACGCTACTTGGTGAAAATAGTGAAAATAGTGACCCGGATTATGTTGGGACTGCCTGGGTTGTAAATTTGGGAAGTTATGGGTATGTTTGTGTTGATGTTAGAGTTAGAAAGGAGTTGCTGATCAATACCAGAGACTTATTATTTATTTGGAAAGATGCTTCCCAGCTGCAACCCGTGGTGGAATCAATACTCCCCACACATCAGACTTGCAACCCAGGGACGTGTGTAGGAGAAGACAGGTTCTATCAATGATGAAGAATCTTCTCTTGTCCTGTAAAGGTCGTGGATTATATAGCCTGGTCTGCTGCCACTGAATGTAATTTATGCTATCTTTATGTGCCAATCAAATGCAGGAAAAACTTCATATTTAAATAGTGGTCATGATACAAGCAAAAGATTCCTCCTGTTTGGTCGAGATTGTCCCTGCAGACAACTTCATATTAAATGTGAGCCAGCTAAACAGATCAAACCTGTTTCTCTATTCCTTAGTCAAATCTGGGCCTAAAGGCATCTTCAGACTTTGTTGCTTTACAGCAGTTATCTTGAACCCTGGAGAACTTTATTTCCCAGTTGGGTTTGTTTGAACATTAAGAACAGCTGCAATACAAACCAATTGGCCAGAGACCTTGTTGAGTGGCTGGTTCCTCTTTAGATTTCCAAACCAGCCAAGAGCTTTGCTCGGAGAGAGAAAGATCTGACTTGCTACAGAAAGTACAATCATCAATTATTATATTCAATAATTTATGGAAACAGGTAGTTTCATTGAGATTAATATCTCTTTTTTTAACAGAGACTTGTGTACATAGAAAAATAAACAAAATATACAGATTGAAGAAGCAGTAGTGAGGTTGCAGACTGCATCATACTGAATACCCCCCTGCACACCCCTCTGTTTGTTAGGGATGACCATCCCACCTTTTTAATATAAGATGCAATGGTGAGTGAGAAATGTATCACATGTAATGAAGCACAGTGCACTGTAATACAGAGTTAACAGGCCTCAAGGTGGAGGGAGAAGCATACCTATATACAATATTGCCATAATCAAGCACAGACCAAATTGTATCATATGTTCCATTCAGAGAATACAGGTCATTGTATGTTGATGCTATAGTTAGCCCCTCAAAGAATGGTCTATTATTTGTTGCATTCCAATAAAAATACCAGGACATACAAACACACGTACACACACATACCCCCACATGAACACATACCACCTCGATGCTGCCTATACAGTTCTATCTCAGAGGACGAGCGATGCCGGGCCTAATTGTGTCTTGGAGCTACTGCGCTGCTCATCTCTGGAGATCTCATTATAAGATCCACAAGCTGTTCAGGCACGTACCCGCTCTCTTCACTCTCTCATCCCATCAGCTTGTACATCATAACTGCATGAAATCTCCATCGCCCCTTTGCAGTATTGACAGAATAAAACAATTATTGTTGATTAGGAAATTGCACCATGAACCTTAAGAGAGACACATAGAGACAAAGAGAGATAAACTGCTCTGTGAGATGTTTGATCTTGCCGATAGCTGTCAACGGCGAGCGTATAGTTAGCAGCTCTGATCCGAGCCATGAGAGCAGCATTGAGTTTCAAAGTCTTCAGAAAGTTTTGTCCATTTGACAGCAGATATGGCTGTTGAAGGGCCCAAAGCATGCCTTTTTTTCCAATCCAGCTTGGGGGCCGAGCTCTCAGTCAGTTTTCACCCCTTCATTCCGTCAGATTGGCACGTTGTAAATTATTCACAGTTGATGCAACACGTGGTTAACCTTGTGAAGCGGTTAGGTCTGGGCAATAAAACTACTTAGTTAGGGTTAGAGAAATTAAACTAGGCTTAAAATGAGTCTCATTCAGATGCTAAAGTATGCCTTGTGTGTCAGTATCAAGACAACGAAGGCCACTGCCCAAGCATTAGTATTTATCTTCTATAAGAAGATGCAGGTAACAACTACATTAATACTTAGGGAGATTTTTATGCAGGCTCTGCTGTTAAAATACTAGTTTTGGGAAATACACTAATTTGCTCTCTCTGTGAGAGTGAAATAAAAAAGATACACCTTCCCAGTATTGACCAGGTTTTGGGAGGCAATTAAAACTGTAACATAAAACACAAAAACTGGGCCCAGGGGAAAGAAGAAGCCTGGCTTTCTACACTTTAAAAAAAGATCAACCAGCTTCTCAAAAGCTTACTTTTTAACACATTGTTTCTCATTTGTTTAAATTGTACCCAAATAGTAATGTAAAAACAATTATTTGTGATTTATAGGGAATGACATACAGTAACTATTTCTTGGCAAACAGTAGCCAGCCCCAGTGACCCTTAGACGCTACATAGAAGTGTTTGCTTGATGGATACAAAAATATAATTACACCAACCATAGTTTGTTTAGTCACAATTTTACATTACTGTTTGAGTACGGATTACACAAACAAATGTTCACCATCTTCTTCAGCTTTAGAGCTGCTGGAAGATTATTTTTGAACCCTGGAGAGAGCCAAGCTAGCTGCTTTTTTTATGCTAAGCTAAGGTAACCATCTCCCAGCTCCAGCCTGAGTACTTAATGCACAAACAAGAGATCGGTATTATTGTTTTCATCTAACTCTCGTAAAGAAAGCATATAAGTATATTTTCCAAAGAACATTAAGTTCTCAGCAGAGTCAACACATTGGGATTCAATCGGGATGTGGATCAAACCTGAGACCACTGTGTTACACGACTCTTAACACCAATCAATTCTCCCTTAAAGGTATCCTGCCCAGGCAAAGCCACAAAGGGTGGCGCCTTTTTATCCGATAACTTATATGAGCGATTAAGCTTATTTGAGTATTCTTTTATGTTCCCATTGTGTCAGTGTAAATGGCAAACTACTAAACAGGAACCAATATGAGAAGGAGAATGTTTCAGCCCAATGTCAGCCCATAATGAGAATCTTGGATGGGGCTATTAAAGAGGTGAAATATTACCTATTAATCTGTGCAGGAATGACCCACTCACAGTCCCCATGAAACCTGGCTGTTATCCAGACCACAGGAAAATATGTGAGTTTCTGAATAATCCACACTGATGGATTTGAGTAGACAGAGTGAAAATGTCATTTTCATTCTATTCTGGGTGAATTTTTTAATTTTACAAATTGAAAGAACTTTTAATGAATAGAGTTGTATCCATACCTCCAAAGATATGTTTGCATTGCACCTGCGTATAAAAAAAATCTATAAAATGAATCCACATATCTTAACTGATCTACAATTACAAGTTTGTATGTTTGCCCTTAAACTTTGCTCATTAAAACTTTTGCACTTGTACTTATTGAGCTGGTTATCTGTCCAGGTCACTGTGCTTTCCAAACACAGCAGTAATTGCTGTCAGTTTGTCTGCAGATAAATAAACATCAGATTGCTCTCCTGGATCTCTCACAGCTATGCATATATGTGCAAACAGTCCTGGCAGTCCAGGGAATTAGCATCCGTTTGGTTTCACAATGGAAGTGCTGCCTTTTGTAACACTTCTAACAGACACAGTTGAAAGCAAAGCCACACACTCCTGTACCCCCCCAGCATCCAGCTGTCTGAATAATGAAGTCACCTCTCCCTCTTGGCTGCAACCCAGGCGTAAAAAAATAGTATTGTCAGTATCACAATGAGAAAGAACGAGGGTCCCCTGCACATGAAACAGATGTGGTATCCTTGTCCATCCAACCCCCACCCTCCATCCCCACCTCCAGCACCACTTCCATCCACCAGCTCCCTGTTACCCACACACCCCTCACCCTCTAACAGCCCATAACTCACTGTCACTCTATCATCCAATCTGAGGGGAAATGCAGACTAACCTACCCTTTCACCTTCTGTAATCAGCTCAGTGGCTTTAGTCTGATGCTTTAAAAACACATGCACACACATTGTGCACCCGCATTTGTGACCTAGGTTGGCAACGCATGTGATCAATAACCCTAACTTTAAATGATAATGCACCAAAAATCTATTGTTGAAGTATGAAACTGCTCACAATTTGCTTCCCCACACAGAATGGAGGAATGGATTTAAATAATTATTATGACTGTTGTGTATCCAAGATGACCACAGCCACTTGTCTCTGTAAACCTGCAAAGTACAAAACTGTAAATCTAAAGATAATGAGTGTTTGATACTTTAAGGGCAGACTGTAAGTGCAGCAGTATCACTACCCTCCAACAGTTTTTTAACCATAAATTCAAATAATCATCTGAGGACATTAGTTTGGTCATACACACACATACAGAGAAACTACTTCATGTAAATAAAGCTAGGCCACATACAGCACTGTGGCTCTCAGTCACTGCTGTCAGCCATCTGCACCACACTTATATGGAGCCCTCTGTAAATCGGCTCGGTATGTGAGCCTTGGTGGCACAGAGCTGTAACCCACTGAATCCACCCATAACATCATACTTCAGTTGTGAAGTCTGGGAAAACCTATATTGCTAGACTAATAATTTCCCGGTTCAGGCTATTTTCTCACATGCTGTCTGTGAGACATTGCAATGGCGGTGTGTTTGTAAACCTTGTCTGAAAGCAGAAACAGATATTACCTTGGAGGATGAAGTGGTATTCGTTTAGAGGACACACAGATGATGCATCGTTTATGAAATGATCAGAGGCAAAGAAGCATGACATATGGCAAGTGTAGGCAATCTCTCAGGGTAAACCAGCTGGAAATCAAATTAAAATATGCCTTTGGAACATATAGGTTTGATAGCATGGCTAAACCCAGAAAAAAGGACTTTTCACTTTCCATTG